>NC_056728.1:319195812-319248098 GCF_019279795.1 Protopterus annectens
AAATTTTCTTAACAGGAAGCCTGGAAAAAGAAAAGCATTTACAAAGCTAAACAAGCAAAATAAAATGCTGGGATAGGAGGCAGCAAGAAACAGCAAGACCCTCATCAGATGCAAAATACACCACGAACACTACTGCTGTGAAGAGTTGTCCTACCACAGTTTCTATGCCAAGAGCAATGGTATGTGTTTGAGGTAGGGGGCCAAAACAGCAATGGGAATTCTTGTGCAAGTCACAGAAATGAATCAGAAGGGTAGAGCACAGCAGGCATATGGGATCCTAAACATGAAAGAGGGCAAAACAATGTAAACATAACATTGCTGTATAATTAATGTAATCTGTAATAAGTAAATGAAGCTAATAATCCCAAATCTGTCTTTGGGATGAGGCCTCTACAGTATTATATACTATCTGGGTGCCAATTTCAAAAACAGATTAGAGAGCTTAACACAAGGCTGCTAACATTATTGTGTTATGCATGAGCCACCTTATGAAGATGACAGATACATCTCCACTCATGTTCTACTTAAAACAGAAATTAAGTAATCTTTAAAATCACACCAATACTGATATGTTGGGCATATCTGTAGGAGAAGCAGATTCTGCACCCTCAGCTGCAAACCCTGAACCTAGCAGCATGGCTAATTACCTAATTTCTCCTTTACCATCCCTCAGTAAATCAGTGAGGGATTTCATTAAAGGAGGTCTAGTACTAGAAAATCTTTCGCTGCAAAATGGAAAAGATTTTGTGCCTGGAATCAGTCTCAAAGGATGAGCGCAGCAGTGCCAAATGTACCTCAGATTCTACAATACTTGACTCAGATGCTTCTTAAGGGCTTGTCCTTTTCCTCCATCAAAATTCATGCCTCAGCCATTTCAGCTCCTTACAGCACAGAGCCTCCCCTCTTCTCTCACCCACTGCTCAAGCAGTTCCTCAGAGGGGCCAAAACTTTAAGGCCACCCAGGAGAGCTCCAACTCCAGCCTGGGACCTTAACTTTGTCTTGGAGAAACTCACTCTTCTTCTTTCGAGCCAGCTGCTACTGCAGATTTAAAATGTCTTTCTTGGAAAACAGCTTTCCTTTTAGCAATCACTTCTGCAAGAAGGGTATCTGAGTTACAGGCCCTTATGGCAGTGGAGCCTTTCATCATCTTTCATGTGGACAGGGTGTCCTTCAGAACCAATCCCTCCATGCACAAGGTGGTATCCAGTGTGGCTCTTAATCAGTCCATTCATTTGCCTACCTTCTTTCCAAACCCATAGAACAAAGGGGAACGGATACTGCACTCCTTAGATGTGCACAGACAACTTAGATTCTACTTGGACAGGACTAAACCTCAAAGGAAATCTGAACTGCTGGAGCATTTGCTGCAGCGACAGAGGGGAAAGCTATTTCAAAGCAAACCATCTTAAAATGGATAGGCCACTGCATTCATTTCTGCTAAGCACCATGAAAAACCTACCAACAGGGCATCAGACCCCATTCAACCAGGGCTGCATCTGCCTCTGCAGCCTTTCTCAGGGGCGTCCCTACCAGGGACATCCTAGAAGCTGCTATCTGGAGTTCTGTACATACTTTCACCAAGAATTATCATTTGCCAATTTTCTCTAAATCTAGAGCTGGCTTTGCCACTGCACTCTTGCAGGGCCTTATAGCTGGTCCTACTTCTATTTAAATTCCTCCAACAGTGAAACATGAAGAACATAGTACAGTTGTGTACACTTACCATAAATGTAGATGATAGTGTATTCACTGTTGCAGTCCTGGTAACCCTCCCTCCAGCCCCCTTTCTTCTTTTGGTTATACCTCTACTCTCCCTTACTATGCTCAAAAAGCTTTTTGGTGTATTTGCTTTTTTGTTGGAGGTATATCCTTGTAATTATAGATTTAATTTCTTCCCATTAGGGGGGCACCTGACATCTGGGGCAAGAAAAACTGATGTAATGATGTCTGCTTCATGTTTTATACCCTTGACGACCTGACATCATGGAAGAAGGGACAACATTTGACGCAGGACCCAAGACTTTGTTAATCAGGCTGACTGAGGTATAATGCAAGCAGATAACCCAAATGTAATGACTGCAACAGTGAAACACGAAGAACATCTACATTTATGGTAGGTGTGCACAACTGCACTTTTGATGCTGATTCCTTCCTTAGTTTCTTCCATTGTAATTTTTTATCCAAATGTTAACATTTCCAGATATTTTCACCTTCCATTTTTTCTTCTCCTTTTTCCATATGTTATACTTAAACATTCAGTTTCCTCCATAATTTCTTCCCATTTTTGTCTCGTCTAATACTGAATCCATATTCCCTTATCTTGCTTTAACTTTTCCCTAACTGTTAAAACTTCTTCTTGTTGCCTTAAGTATTTGTCTACATTGTTGCATTTATTTCCTCTCTGTTTGTTCATCCAATCCTGTCACTTAACTTGCTCTCCTTACCTTCAGTTTCTTTGTTACATTGTACCTTCTGTTACCGTTTGTTCCCATCCTGACAGGTATGAACATTACAAAAAGGAACTTATCAACAGGTTTCAGGCCCATGGATATAAAACCAGAACCATTCTTACAGCCAGCAATTGGGTGTCCTCAGTGAACAGACAAGACTTCATGGTCTACAAAGAAAAATGGCCACAGTGCCATTCTGAAATCAGACTGGTGATCACTTATGGGCGCAATACCAATGCATTGCTTAACATTATCGACAGACACTGGAACATATTTCTGGCCGATCATAGACTATCACAGATATTACAGGATAAATGCTTTTTTTCTTATCGGGAAGGCAAAATTCTTGGGAGAACATTTTAATCATTACAAACCTGATTCCACCAAGACGGGCTCACAATTCCAAGTCACTTTAACAGGGGACCTTTTGCATGGCTGTGTCCCCTGTGGACATTGTGTACATTGTGTCAGGTCAAAACTAAACAATTTATTTGCAAGAATGCAGGCTTGGTCTTTGATATAAAATTTCTAGCTAACTGCGGTACAGATTGGGTCATATACCTCGCAACATGCTTATACTCAGCCTTTTAGAAAGGGCAAACTTCTCTACCAGTTAGACTTCGGATAGCTGAATACGAGTGACAGCCAGAAAAGAAATAGCAATGCTTTATTTAAATATTCTTTGATGCACACCTCAGCAAACTTCAGGTTCACCATCCTAGATATAATTTGTGGTGACAAGTCACATAAACTTGGCTGGCACAATATACTTAATAATAAAGAGAAAAATTGGATCATTAAGCTGCGTGATTTGTTCCCACCTGGGCTTTAATGTGCACTTGTAGCCAGCCAATCCCCAGGAGTATTTCTCTGTTCTTTTGGTATACAAGGGCATTTGGTGCGTGTCTTTCCTTACACTGATGAAGGCTTATTGAACTTGCCGAAAATGGTCTGTTTTTGCCATGATTTAACTATTTAATAAAGGATTAATATGTTTTGCACACCACTTTGTGCTGGCTTTTGGTTTTTTGAATCACTTTGAGTTTTTTTGAGCCATGCACTTGCCATACTTGCAGGGACTCTTCTCTTCCGTAAAGTTTGGTGCCCATTCCTTTTTCTTGGAAGGGGATGTTTCTTTATCCTTTATCTCCCCTCCGCCTCATTCCAAAAGTCTTGTTCAAATTTCAACAGGATACTCCCAACATTTTGTTGGTGACTCCCTTTTGACTGAGACAGCATTGGTTCCCTCTTCTGCATTTAGCCAAGGGCAATCATCACAAGTTACCGCACATGGTGGACCTACTCACACAAGATAAGGGATTCCTCGTATGTCTCCCCCTGTCCACTCTTCAGCTGACACTATGGGTGATACGAATTTGATTCCTCATAGACGCCTTTTTTCTGAGGACTTGCTTAGGGCCCTGCAGGAGGCCAGGAAGCCCAATACTGGGAAATCCTACTTCTCCAAATGGAAGAGGTTTTCTGTTTTGGTGTCTGTCTTGTAACTTGGATCCACTTTCTCTGGATGTTCCTTTGGTTCTCTTATTTGTGTGAATTGCTCAATGTTGGATTGTTTTATTCTTCAGTAAAGGGCCACTTATCTGCTCTCTCTCATCTTCCTTTATCTCCTTAAGCTTCTAGATTTGAGGCTAAACAATTTCTTAAAGACATCCTTCATATTGGGCCTCCCAGGAAGCCTGTTCCCCTTCCCTGGGATCTTAATTTTCTTTTAGAAAAATTGACCCAGGCGCCTTTTGAGCCTGCAGCTTCAGCGTTCTTGCAACACTGTTCTTGGAAGACTGTACTTTTGTTAGCCTTTACTTCTGCCAGACAGATGTCTGAGCTTCAAGCCCTTATGGCTTGTCGTCCTTTTTTGGCGTTTCATAAGGATGGGTATCCCTTCATAGTAATCCTTTTATGCCCAAGTGGTGAATCTTGTCGCTTAATCAGTCTGTTCATTTGCCCACTTTTTCCCTTCTCTGCAGTCTGTCAGTGAGAAGGTGCTGCACATGTTGGATGTGCATAGACAACTCCGATGTTATTTGGATAAGACTGGAATGTTAGAAAATCTGATCAGCTTTTTGTTTCCTTTCATCCTAGGTCCCAGGTTTAGCTATGTACAAGTAGACTACTACTTTTTTTTAAAACTTTCTGGCCATTTTCTTTTGTTCCTTTCATGGTAAGAACCTTCCTTCTGTTAAGGCTCATTCTACTAGAGCTGTGGCTTTTTCGGGTATTTTTTTAAGGGTTTGGACAGTAATTCTATTCTTGAGGCAGCTACCTGGACTTCTCTGCATACATTTATCGAGCACTATGAGTTGGATGGGATTTCCAGAGCTAGGGCTATTCTTCATGGCTTCCTAGAGAGATGTGCAGGTCCTTCCTGAGCTTTGGCAGTCTCCCCAGTGTAATGAATACTGCAACTGTGAAATGAAGAGTACATTTGTGTAAAACCTTACCATAATTGTAGATGTCCTTCTCTTCACTGTTGCAGTATTCACCCCCTAGTCTATTTCTCTTCTGAATGTACTGATTACCTTTCTACTCCTTGGACTGGCATTCCTACTGGGGCTTTCAATTTTGAGGATGGTACATCCGGACTTCACCTTTATACTCTTTGCTATGTGAGGAGCATATGTGTGATGTGTGGCATCCCTTAAAGCAACCTAAAGACTTCCGTATGCTGGCCGGACATCGGGCTTCCCTTGGCAGGGAATCCCTAGAGTAATGAATACTGCATATCGAGCCAAAAAGCTCAAATTGCACAATATTGAAACAAGGCAGCTACAGAAACATCTCTGCTATGCAGTGACCTGTATTGTGTGGAATCTACATAGGGGTTTGGGTATCATTCCTTCACTGTAATGCAGTCTTGGGGTTTACCAGGGGGTACAGGTTGGCATACCCCTCCAGCAAAAGTGTCTGTAGTTCCCTGGTTTCGATATCTGTAGTTTGAGCTTTTCAGCTTGACATTATGGATATTGATTATGTGAGCATTCACCATTGTGATAGTGACCCATGTTGTACTTGTGTGTATACATATTTCAGCAAAATATAGCATTGAAGCACAAAGGATTGAATTAAAATGTCAATCCAGAAAACACAGTAGGAGGGTGGAGAACAGAAAACGTTTTTTTTTTTTTGCAAGAGGCATGCCCCTCTGCCCCCCCCCCCCCCCGTGCTAAATTTCTCAACTCTGAGATGCACTACAGTAGGGAAAAGGTAAATTTCTCGCTCCCTGCTGTACTCCGATCTTGCTCAGGAAGAGCTGGTACAGTTTGATTAGCTGATATTTTTTTCCAGCTGTACCAGGTTTTCCATATGTCAAGGAAACTGACATACTGCATGCATCCAATGTTTATATAGGTCAATACATCACACCCTTCTCTACAGTAATTTCGGTACTTTGCATCTTCAGTTTCACACAGACACTTTTTATTCTGTCCCTATCCTTTTCTGCAGAACTTTCAGCCAACGTATTATCATTCCTATTTTTATTATACAAGTCATCACATCTTTTCTTTAACAACCCATACTGTTGCCATCAATATCCTTTCCAATTTATCAAGCTCACATTTTTCATGTTTCCCATACAGTGGTGTATCCATGTTTGTTTAAAAAATATTCTTTTTAGTTTTCTAAGTCTTCATCTTTTTTACAATCCAACAATAATGCTTTGACATATCTTCTTTACAGTCTTTACATTTTTTCTCCATTGCTTTATATTTTTCATACTTTTTTCTTGTGTTATTGGCTTAAGTGTATTACTTTTATATACAGTCACCCCAGCAGATATCTTTCATCTCCTCTTCTATCCATTCCTCTGTAACCTTTCATTCAGTATTTCCACAAATACTTTTTCCCTTGCCCTCCTTCCCTTTTAACATCCATAACTTGACCCATCAAAGACTGGTGCAGATTCCCCCTTTCCTTCTTTAACCTCTTCTACTTCAGCGCAATTTTTTCTTTTTTACATTTTGAAGTATCTGAAATTTTCTTTTCTTTCCAGCTTCCCCTTTTAACTTCCTCCTTATACATAATTTAATTTATCCCCATAATTTGTTTATATTTTACCACCCCATTCTCAACTACCATTCCATCTATCTTGCCTTCCCTTTTTCCTCCTAACACCCTGAAAGCACTTTTCATATCGTACTGAAAAATATCTTTTTCCCATACAGCTTCAGCTTTCTACTTTAACAACTCTTGTATCCAGAAACATAATACATTCATTTTTCCTTACACCATTCAACCCTTCACTTTTACTGTTCACATTTAAAACAAAAATACCCATACCTTCCCCTTCCCTTTCTTGCATCTTTTATCCTTTTATTTTTCTCTTCCTCACCACCCTCCAACAGATTTCACTTTTTGCTGTCGTCTTCCTTGTGAATCACCACTTTCCTCCTATTTACTTGCCAGCTCCCCGTACTACTTTTTGTATCTGAATCTCCTCTACAATTTAGTTCCTTTTGCTGTTTTTCTTTACCTTGAGTCTATTACTTTCACTTTCTTCCTCGCCTACATGAGCCATTTTGCTTCCCGAATATTGCCTTCTGCAAGTTGCCTTCCTCTCTTTTACCAAGTACCTTTTTTCCAGCATTAGATGTTCAAACCAAAAATTCAGAGACTCTGCATTTCCCATAAAGTATTGTACACTTCCTAACACCATGGCCATGCTCCCCACATCGTCCTTTTTTTTTTGTGCATTCCTTAAAATGTATTTTTCATCTTCAGAATAGAAGTAATCATTTGATAATGAATGGGAAAAAAAACTGTGTCCCCCTAATAACAGTTATAGCGTATTTCAAATATATCCATATCTAATATAACCTGCACTTCCCATATTCCTGTCCATATGTTATTATACATGTACTGTCATAAATTTTCTTTGCCATGCACTTAATCTCATGCTTTCAGGAAAAAGTTGAGTCTGACCTCTTTGTGAATTGGACAGTCCATTTTCTTTAACTGTAAACCAAAATTCAGCAAAATGAGTCTCTCCATGGTGGAATTTCATTTTTGTATTTTACCTGTAAACGTTTCTGCACCTGAAAGTCTCAAGTTACTTCAGAAAGTTCCTCCAACCCCAAATGTCAGTGCTCTTACATGTTAAAGTAAATCTTAATGACCGTGTGATATTGTCCATAGTGTCACACTTGCAATTGTAACACTGGTTTTGCTTGTTCTTACCATTTATTTTTCTTGAAGCTGTTGCCCTTCTACTCCTGTCAAAATACCTTTCTTCAAATTGTACACTGCTTGCTCCTTACCTTATAACACTGTCTTTCAAGCTACTGTATTGCAGAGGCATATTCCTTAAATTGATTCCATTAGCTGGACATGCCTTTAGCCTCTGTATTCCACATCTCTGCCATGTTACTGGCTTCCTTATCCAGCTGCTACTGTAGCAATGAATGCATCCCAACACTCCATCTCGGCCCCCCTCCTTTACATTTAGTTAACCTTTATTCATTATTCTCCAGTACTTCTGTATGTAGACCTCTACGCTCCAACTCCAGAATTAGGAATTCATCTCACGCCGATTCTCTCTCACTCTTCCCAGAATTTCTCCAGCAACAGTGTGTAAGCTCTTCTTCCATCATGGAGCTTCCCAAGTAGTGGCAGCCCTCTGGCACCACCTAGTGCTCAATACTGTATCCTGTTTTCTCTGAAAAAAAAACAAATTCTGCCTATAGGGATTTAATGTAGACACCCGCGGTGGTGGTGCTGCGGTAGCATTGTCGCCTCACAGTAAGACGCTGTCGGGTTCGATTCTCAGCTAGAGCGTCTTCTGCGTGGAGACATGCGCGAATGGGCGTGCCTTCGCTGAAGGTTGTGCGTCAGAGCTGGTAACTCGGTACGTAAAAATCAACTACCTATCATTGGCGGACCGGAGCTCGGCTGTGGCGACCCCTAACCGGGAAAAGCCAAAAGAGACAGGGATTTAATGTAATCAATACAGCATAACCAGTTTTTTAAAAGGCTACACCACCTCCCCATTCACATCTCTATACTCTAAATACATTAACTCCAGTATCACATAACTTTGGAGGAAGGGGAAATAGTTGGTTTTGTATCAAAATAAAGTTTACCCTTTATTATTCCAAGTTAGCATGACCTCTGAGTTGGTAAATTGAGTTCAAGGGTGTGGATTTACTCCCTCATACAAAGTTATTTGAATAATGTAAGTTGTGCTAATAAGAACATTTGTTTAACATAGCTGTTGCTATTTTTGACAGTTACCAACTGATACTGCTGTTCACATGGACTTGCACTGTAATTTTCATGTGTGAATTATATAAGATGTACTATTCTTTCTGTATGACGATAGTAAGGGGCAACTCTGGAGAGCATAGTAAATGGCTAATAAACACCTTCATTTTTTTATATTTGTAGTTAATGAATGCCACTGTTTTTCATAGTAACCCTGTAAAATGTAGGTTTTCTTTCAGTGTAACTGAAATGTGTTTTATTTGATTTCTTGCACTGTTCTGTACAGTGACAAGGTCACAGGTTTAGTCTTGGTATCGGCCACTGTGTGGTTTGCATGTTTCAGTCTTGTTCGCACAAGTTTTCTCGATTTACTTCCTCCCAACTTCCAAAAAGCATGCCATGTGATTTCAAAAAATGAGTACAATTTTTGTGCAGTTTGAGTAGGTAATTGTAATTTCTTTTGCTGTTTCTGAAACTTTTTTTCACAATCCTGTTTTGTCTTGCATCTCAGGAACCGTTTGAAGATGGTTTTATGACAGGGGAGGATACTCCAGCTGAAGAGACCATTGCTGCTACTGTAGTTGACACCACAGGAGCTGTAAGGTTTGGGTGGATTAAAGGTGTACTGGTAAGTTTTGTAGCCATTTATTCCAAAACATCATTAGGTGTTGTCATGATAAGTATGTGTTAGGCAAAACACATTTTTATGTAGATATTTTCTGTGTATACAATGCACAATTTATTTGTAGTGTGCATGCAAAGGAGTCCTAACTATATTTAGGTGGGTTTACTTCTGTTGTCTGACTTAGTACTTGATGAGACAGCTTAATCTGTTTTCACTTATGTTAACATTACCTATGAAGTGTAAAACGGTAGTAACTTGGAATATCAGGCATGTCTTGTACATTAGTGGATAGCATTGAACTCCTCTACTCCATATTCCTTTTCCCATTAAAGTTGAGTCATGACCACAACCATGCACTGATTGTCTGCTACCATTGTTCCTTATTAAGAACTGTCCAGATGTCAGCTTTAGAGAAGTAATGCCCAACCCCTTTTGTAATCTTTGTGTGGTCACCTTGCCATCTAGCTGTATTTCATTTCCATCAGTGACTGGTACGCAGAAGGTGGAAGTGGGCAGCTCTTACCTCAGCCCAGTGGTAAATGGGACTGTGGGACGTGATAAGGGAAGCAGTCACCATCATCTGCTGATGCCAGCTCACTGCTAGTGGATAACTTCATGCAGTTGTCCAAAGAGATCATAAACTGTTCCCAACAAATCTTCCTTAAAAATGTAAACAAATTAATCCCAACCCTTGTGTTCAGTTCCCCCATTTTTGTCAGATACTTCTCACCATTTTGTTTAAACATGTCTTGCCTATACAGCTGTTACAGCCCTTTACTGTCAACTGTTTATCTTCAAGATCACTTACTGCACCACTTGCAACACTGAGCCACTGTGCCACTGAACTGTGCAAGGTATGGTGGCATGATGCTAAAGGATCACATCTGATGGTCTTGATACAACCAGCAATTTTTTTCTTACTAATTTGTTCTTTGAGGGGATATTGCATGCAGTGACTTCATGCCATTAAAAATAAGATGGTGTCAACATTATCATTACTAAATGTTTGTCATTAACTTTTGCACAACTTTATTGAATGCCATCTGTTCTTGGCTGCTGTTGGGGTCAGTCTCTGGCCCCCAGAATGGATGACCCAGCCATAAGCTGTTAGTTCTATTTCCTTGTTTGGACTATAACCAGCAGTAAGCATGGCTGAAACATATGATGGGGTACTGCACGTCAAAGTAAAAATCCTTGCACCAGTGGAGATCTTGAACTTGTAGGATTCTGTTTTTATGATTAGTCAGGGGTTGCATCTTTTTCTGACCCCTAAATATGATTTCTGTGAAAATACCATAAATTATTGTGATTTTTTGCTTGGAGCACAGCTGTCAGAGCTAAAGGTCAGTGTAATGCAAAGTAAATCAGACTTGCTACTTCTAACAGTAAATCTGGAAGTAAACTGTCTTCTTGGAGAGACAATGGATCAGTGATCTCTGTTGTATTGAGGAATGCAGTGACATGAAGTTGTTTTACACTGAGATTAAGGCTCAGCAGTGTTTTGCTATTTTCTTATTTTTGGGACACTGCAGTTTCATCATTGGGTAAATCACCTGAGAAGAAAATGGCACCGGCCAGTAAGCTATGTAACTAATTTTCTAAAAAATCAGTTAACAGACTGTATCATCCCTATATCAGAGGCCTGTGTTAGTTTAGCACTCTATAACTAACAAAGACTTTCACTCTGTAGTGGTGTGAATGTTGAATTGAAAATTTGCTGTTGACCTAGATATGGATGCCATGTCATAATGCCTTCTGGTTACTTGACTGACTTTTCTGCTGACAGTAAAGGGTAGGCTAATTTGCTCTCATGGTTTGTGATACAAGATTTGAACAAGGACGTGAAGTTGCGTATGTGGCTTAGCATGAAAAGATGAGGCCTAAAGAGAAGGTTTACGTGTTATATTCATATTGAACCTGTAGTCTGGACTAGGTTGTGCATACATTAGAGGTCGATGGATTGGGTTTACTTTCAGTATACTATGCATTCACAGTGGCAAAGGTCTATAAGAGGAGTTTATATGTTAAAACCTGTATCTGTTTATGTGGATCTACTAAGAAGTAGGGATACTGCAAGTCAGAAACCAGAGGAGCCCTTTGATGCACAGAATAGTGCCCAAAACCAAAAACACTGGAAGTGTTTTTGAATCAAGTGTTAGTTTTGTGATTAGTACACACAAGGTTTCAGATGGTGAGTTCCCTCCAAATCACCATTTTGTATTGGCCTTAAGATGATCCTGTTTCACAGTTGCAGACATCACATTTGGGTTATCCGCCCGCAGGTAGCCCTCAGTCGGAATACCAGAGTCTTGGGATTTCTGCATTAGAAGCTGTCGCTTCTTCCATGACGTCAGGTCGTCGGAGGTATAAAACATTGCAGAAGACACCATTACATCAGTTTTTCTCACCGTGCAGTGCCCAAAGCAGAAGCAGTTCGCAAGTGCCAGTCGGCCGTCTCCTGAAATTTTTGTTTTCAGAGTTTGAGCTGAAGTCTTCTAAAGAGGAGTACCCCGTTGGGGATCCTATTTTTCCTGGTGTAATTGATGTCAGAAAAAATTAATAATGGTCTTGCCTGTGGAAAGCAAATACCTCAGAGATTTTCATTCTTACTGTGTCACCTGTTTAGGCCGAGACCACGACGTCCCTCGCTGTCGGGTTTGTGCCTTGTTCAACGCCCGAACTATTTGTTGTTGGGCTATTTTTGTCGCTAAATCTTTCGCTCTCTATCTCCGTATTCTGAAATGATTTTAATAAGCCATCCAACTACCGACCTACTGAAAAAATGTAAGGATAAAGACAGAGACAGGCTGCATAGTTCCAAAACTGCCGATGATGTTACCGTTAAGCAAGTCGCTAGTCCGCCGGTACTCAGTGATGTGCTTTTGCAGCCCCTGATACCTGCTTCCACAGATTCGCAGGCCGCTGCTGAGACCCATTCGGAGTCTGAAATGCCGCGAGATGCTTCTTCAATCATGGAACCTGCAGATGTCTCTACCTTGGATGGGTCCGGAGCCGTTGTGCAGGCACCGGCTTCTGAGGGTGTATTCAGGCCTTCTGATTTTCATATTAAACAGACTACTTCGTTTCAAACCAAAAAGGCTGAATTTCTCAGGCCTAGAGTTCACACTATACCTAGGAAACCAACCAAAGCTCATTCTCAGGCCCACATGCCACAAAAACAAATGCTTCGAATGGCTAAAGACCTTATTACTTTAATCAGGGGAAGTCAGCCTTCCCCCTCTAAAAGACCAAGAACTGAATTTCCTTCTGATTCGTAAGATCAGGAGTCTGATTACTTTGATCCTTCTGATTTCCAGGACATACCCTTATCTACATATGAGGATTCTGATGCAGAGGATTCCATTCCCTCTGCTTTCCCACCAGAAGATTTTTCTTTTAGTGAAACCTTGCATACCCTTGGGGAGCATTTCCGCTGGGAGAACCAGGACTAGTCACAGTCCAAAAAGAAACTCGTAATTTTTTAACTTGCCTCAGCACAGGCTTCTAGCTTATTCCTCCTGTTCTGGAAATTGTGGATGATGATTTCTTGCAATCCAGCCTTACCCCTGATACTTTGCCTCCAGCTCCCAGGAAACCTGACAGGAACTATAGAGTACCCGACTCCAACAAATTCCTCTAAGAATCCTACAGCGGATCCAGAGACCATTTCCCAAGGATCTAAAGGCATTAAGGCTACAACTGCCAAAAACCCTACCCCTTCAGACAGGGGCTCTAGGGCTTTAGACAGATTGGGTAGGAAGGTTTACACCTCTGCTACTCTTGCCATCAGGGCTTTAAATTGCCAGTTTCATATGTTAAAGTATCAGCAACATGTTGTGGAACTAATTAAACAGAAAAATATGTTGATTCCTGATTGTGCAGAACATAAAAATATGTTGATTCCTGATTGTACAGAACATAGTTACAAGAGTTAATGCATTCTGCAAACCAAGTTGGTAAACATACTTTGCAATGTGGTTTTGATGCCTTGAAGCATCTTGCAGGGCTGCTGTCACGGGTCTATATGACTCTATCGAATGGACTAAATAGCGAATGCTATTTAGTCGATCTGATACTGTCAATGGCAAAATAGCGAAGTCACGGAACATCGATTTTTTTCCCAGGGAAAAAATTTGGTGGGCCGTCTTCGGGACTTTGCCATTTCCTCCACTATGGTGCAATCTTAGAGTTGGTATATTTAAGTAGGGGGGTGGGGGACGAAGCCCCTCACTTAAATTTGTATTCAAGTTTTTTTTTTTTTTTTTTTGTTTGTTTGTTTTAATGGAGCTGCAAATTTTTTCCCTGGGAAAAAATTTGCTGTTCCGTTTGTTCGATATTTTGTTATTTCGATATTGGTACAATGAAATAGCGTTCGCTATTTACATCATATGATAATGTGATATAGACGCGCTGTCACTGGGTCTGTTCTTGGAAGGCATGCTTGGCTTAAGGAACAAACCTTGCCAGATCATGTCAAAGCAAAATTACTGGATGCACCATTAAACCAAGACAGTCTATTTGGCAATAAAGCAGAAGTCCTCAAAAGGATGGAGGAAAAAACTAAATCTGTGCAAAAAACTGGTCTTTTCCAGTCCCTCCCAGACCTTCTCAGTCCAAACTCAGCGGCAGCAGACCACCAAGACTACAGTCTCAGGGTGTACACAGATCTAAGCAATGGAGTGCTCCCACCTCCAAAACAGGGAGTAGTAAACCACCATCCTATGGTAAAATCTCACAATGACTTATCCTTAACTCTTTCAAGTCTTGCCGAAGTACTCGCACCTTTAAGGGGGAAACTTGCCCTGCATGCCAAAAACTGGGAGTACATTACCTAGGACAGATGGTTTCCCAGGGATACAGATTCCATTTCCACTCACTCCCAACCCCAAGCAGATGGTCAGACCTCCCCCCAAACAGTGGGTAGAGGCCCAAAAGCAAGTACTTTCTCTTCTCAGTATCAAGGCTATTCAGCCTGTCCCAGCAGAACAAAGGGGACAAGGCTTTTATTCCAGACTGTTTCTGGTACCCAGAAAAGAAAACTCCTCGTGTCCTATCCTAGATCTGTCTATTCTCAACACCTTTTTGGTGGTTCCAAAATTCAAAATGCTTACTCTCCAACAGCTGCTCCCTATGCAAGCCAAGAACTCCTCGCTAGCAACCCTAGACTTAAAAGAAGCTTATCTGCACATCCCTATAAAGGGGATCTTGCAGAAAATACCTACGTTTCAGAGCAGGCTGTAGGCACTATCAGTTCTTGCACTTCCCTTTGGCTTATTTACAGCGCCCAGGGTATTCACAAAATGCCTAGCTCCAGCCATTGCATTTTGCAGGCAGAGATCAATCCAAATTTACCCATACTTGGATGATTGCCTGATTTCAGGCGGACAGTCAGGAACTGCTACTGGTATTTGTAAAGAGACTTCTAACTTCACTGGGGTACACCATCAGCGAAAAGAAATCATATCTGGTACCCAGCCAACAAATTGTATTCCTGGGAGCAAGCTTGAAAACAACTTCCCAGATGACATTCCTAACTCCAGAAAAACAGATTTATTTGAAAAGCTACTTCAGTCTACTGGCCACCAAAACCCGGCTATCTGCAAGAAAAATACTGCAAGCCCTAGGGTTCATGGCCTCTTGCATTCTACTAATTCCATATGCAAGACTGCATATGAAGAAACTAAAGTGGTACTTAAGTCTCTGGTGTCAACATTCTCAGGACCTGGAAACAATGATTCCTATCATTCCTTGCCTAAGGACAGAGTTCCTTTGGTGGGCAGAGGCTTGCTACCACAACAAGGGACTCCCTTTCACTCAACCCCCTGCCACCCAAACCCTAACAGACGCATCAGACTATGCATGGGGGACTCGCATGGCAGGACACAATGCATTCAGGGCAAATGGAGCCCAAATCAAATGCACCTGCATATCAATCAAAACTAAATTTTAGCTGTACAGAATGCCCTGACGGCCTTCAAAGGCCTTATTCTTCCAGGACAACTATTGATAGACAACACCGCAGTTATGTGGTACATAAGCAGGGGGGAACCCATTTCTACCCACTCTGCAGATTAGCCATGGCTCTGTGGACACAGCTTTGAGCAACCAAGTGCACCTGCAAGCTCAATTCCTGCCAGGCAAACTAAATTCAGTGGCAAACGACAAGCAGAAATCTAATGGACCCGCATGAGTGGAAACTGGAACCTAAAATATTCAAGCTTTTGTGGGACAGGTGGGGCGCACCAGAGGTGGACCTCTTTGCTTCCCCTCAGAACTACCAATTGAGCAAATTTTGCACCAGAACTCCCCACAGCCAAGCTTGGAAAGTGGATGCCTTGACCTTTGCCTGGGAAAGCCTCTCAGTCTTTACCCTTCCCCCTCTGCCCCTCCTCTCGAGGGTTCTAAAGATCAAACAGGACAAGTCAAGGGCAATCCTGATTGCACCAGTCGGGCCACGCCAGCACTGGTACCCTCTTTTGCACAGTCTGACAGTAGTGCCACCATGGCATCTGCCTCGGACCCCTTCTCTGCTGTCCCAGCAGGAGGGCCAGATTTTGCACCCTCAGCTCCAGACCCTGAACCTAGCAGCCTGGTTCATCCCCTGAGCTCATCACCAGCAACTCTCAGTAAGTAGGTGCTGGATGTCATTCTGGAGGCAAGGAGGCCTAATACTAGGAAATCCTATTCAGAAAAGTAGAAAAGATACTGTGCCTGGAGCCAGTCTCCAGGAATGGACACAACTGTGCCCAGCCTACCTCATATACTATCTTAATTAACATGAAATGTTCCACAAAGGCCTATCCTTCTCTTCAATTAAGATTCATGCCTCTGCCATGTCAGCTCATTATAACACTGAGCTGCCCTTCTCCTCTGGTCAAACAGTTCCTGAGAGGAGCAAAAAATTTAAGACCTCCCAGGAGAGCTCCCACTCCAGCCTGGGATGTTAACTTTGTATTAGAAAAGCTCACGCTTCCGCCCTTTGAGCCTGCAGCTACAGCAGAGTTAAAATTCCTCTCATGGAAAATAGCTTTACTTTTAGCCATCACTTCAGCAAGAAGAGTGTCTGAATTACAATCCCTTATGGCCGTGGAACCCTTCACTGTCTTCCATGTGGACAGGGTTTCCCTCAGGACCAACCCTTCATTTATGTCCAAGGTGGTATCTAGTGTGGCTCTAAACCAATCCATTCATTTGCCAACTTTTTTCCCCAACCCTCAAAATAAAGGGGGAAAGGATCCTGCACTCCCTGGACGTGCACAGGCAGCTTAGGTTATATCTGGACAAGGCTAAGCCTTTCAGGAAATCTGACCAGCTGCTAGTCAACTTTGCTGCAGGGGCAGAGGGCAAGGCCATTTCAAAGCAAACCATTTCTAAATGGATAGCACACTGCATCCATTTCTGCTACAAACACAATGAGAAACCTACCACACAGGGGATCAAAACACATTTCCAAAAGAGCTACATCAGCCTCTACAGCTTTTCTCAGGGGAGTCCCTACCAGGGACATCTTGGAAGCTGCAACCTGGAGTTCTGTACGGACTTTCATCAAGCATTACCACTATCTTTTTTAAATCCAGAGCTGGATTTGCCACAGCAGTCTTACAGGTCTTGATTGCTAGCCCTAATGCTTCTTAACTTCCTCCACCCATCCTCCGCTTTGGGAATCAACCCAAATGTGAAGACTGCAACAGTGAAACACGAAGAACAGAGTACAGTTGTCTACACTTACCATAAATGTAGATGTTGGAGTGTATTCACTGTTGCAGTCCTGATTACCCTTCCTCTAGCCCCCTGATTTCTCTTTACTTCAACCTATCTTTTTTTGTTTGGCATATCTTGTATCATTGGTATTTGTTTTTTTTGCTGGGTGTCTTACATACCATGTAATTGCTTCCTATTTTGGGGGCACCTGACATCTGGGGCAAGAAAAACTGATGTAATGGCATTGGCTGCATGTTTTATACCCCTGATGACCTGACGTCATGGAAGAAGCGACAGCAGCCGACGCAAAAATTCCAAGACTCTGGTATTCAGGCCGACTGAGGGCTACCTGCGGACAGATAACCCAAATGTGATGACTGCAACAGTGAATACACTGTACATCTATAGTTATGGTAAAAGTACACAACTGTACTTTCTTATTTGTGGAGTGTTGAGCCTTGGAGAGCATCTTGCCTGATGGGTTCAGTGCGAGAAGACTGATGGTGGCTGCCCTTACAAGAGTGATGTATATGCTCTACCAAAATCAGGAGACACTGTTACTGCATGATCGGCAGTGGATTACTACATTTTTGTAAACTCTGCAAATGTTTCTGGCTGGGGTGTTCTTTTTGGATTTTGTGTAGTTATAATCTGGGGTACTTTTTTGTAATAAAACCTGTTTTAAGTTGTAAAGCTGAGCAGTCTAACTCTTGTCTAGAAAATATAGCAGCAGTAATACCAGTTTGAATTTTACCCCCATTTGCATCTTTTGGAATAATGTAACACAATTCTAAACAGGTGCAGTATAACGGCCTTCAAACTATGATTTTAATTATTTTATTAGTAATGTGCAGTATAATGCAGGTGAGCATCAGTCTTTTAGACCAGTATTACCCATGACAAATTAAGTAAATGTTGAGTCGAATGGGGGAGGAATGACCATTCACAAGTCTGAAACAACCTGCAAAATGAAAATAATGCATGTTAGCCTTAATATAAAGGGGGAGGTGTTTGATTGCCTTCAAAAGGTTATGCCCTACAGGTAGAACTTTTAAAGCTGTGTTTGTCTTGAGGGTAGCTATTCTGAAGGAGGGGATTGCATGGACATCAGATGGAAGCTACTTGTCCTGATGATAAAATCTTAAGTGTATTGTACAGATCAGTATGTTTAAATTCTGTTGTGGCTGTTGAAAGCTTTTGGTACTAGAGCAGTCTCTGCTGTTTTGCCTTCTAAAAATCATGTAGGAGAGACAACAGTATTTTTGTTGAAATGACAAAATGGAAAATCAGTGTTGACCAGAAAATTGGTGAATTAAAATGTTTTTTTCAAGCAATTGATGATGATCCTCTTCCAGATTCATAATTTCAAATACTTGTTTGAGTGTGTATTGCCAGCATCTGTCCCTTTAAGACACCAGTGCAGTAGAACAACACTGCAGGCTAATAATAGCTGTATGGAAATGTATGGGACATATTCAGTTTGACTCTGAACTGTTGTGCTAAGCCATTTCTTCATTATATAAATTATTTTTATAAGCATGTACAGCAGGTGGATTTGGTTACATGGGAGAAAAGGAGCTAAAAATAAATGCTCTTTCCATATTCGGATTTACGTTTCTATTTGTTTGGAAATCAGACCTCCAGTAAAACTTAAATTCTACAACATAAAGTTATCACTACCAGGATCTACTGGTTTAAAGTATGCAGTAGTGTGTAGTTTTTACTAACAAGTGAAAAATGGTTACTGTTTTTGTTACTGGCATCATCTACTCAGAATGTTAGCAGAATGTTAGCATTGTCGGAGGAAAGTTTAAAGTGTCATTATTTAAAATTGATGAATAGACGCTGTGTATTGTCACACATGTATTCTACATAGTTGTCATAGTTGTATCCATCTACTATGGAACTACTTCAGCATTAAACTACTACTGTTGCTGCCTTCTGTGGAGGAAAAGGGCACCTATTATGTTGGTTAGGAAAGTGGATAAACATCACTGGATAGTTTTTTTTGCCATTTTTGTCTTAAACCATTCTGTTTTTACATCAACAGTAAAATCAACAGTTCCTTCTTACACATGTATGTGTTTATGCTTGCACGTTTGTGTGCGTGCGTGAATGCTTGCGCGTGTATGTGTGCGTGCGTGAATGCTTGCACGTGTATGTGTGCGTGCGTGAATGCTTGCACGTGTATGTGTGCGTGCGTGAATGCTTGCACGTGTATGTGTGCGTGCGTGAATGCTTGCACGTGTATGTGTGCGTGCGTGAATGCTTGCACGTGTATGTATGTGTGCGTGAATGCTTGCACATGTATGTGTGTGCGTGAATGCTTGCACATGTATGTGTGTGCGTGAATGCTTGCACATGTATGTGTGTGTGCGCGAATGTTTGCACATGTATGTGTGCGTGCGTGAATGCTTGCACATGCATGCGTGGGTGCGTGAATGCTTGCACGTGCATGCATGCGTGCGTGAATGCTTGCACGTGCATGCGTGCGTGCGTGAATGCTTGCACGTGCATGCGTGCGTGAATGCTTGCGCATGCATGCAGGCGTGTGCATGTACAGTATGTGGTGACCACTTAGATAAATACATGCAGCTGGAAGAGGAAAGAAAGGGTGACGTATTTTTGATGTACTCAAGATTTTTTCCCCTTTGCAGATTGTGGATTATCCTTCCATTGTCTGACTAGGTAGAGCTAGGGTATGTGCTTTGGGAAGTTGGAGTCTCAGGTAATGGTAGTAATATTTAATATTGTTTTAATACAGAAAAAGTTGTGTCTCTTGGCTTTTCCCGGTTAGGGGTCGCCACAGCGGAACTCCGGTCTGCTAATGATTGGCAGTAGATTTTTACGTGCCGAGTTGCCGGCCCTGATGCACAGCCTTCAACGAAGGTACATCCATTCACTCATGTCTCCACACAGAAGACGCTCTAGCTGAGAATCTAACAGGACAACGTCTTACTGCGAGGCGAGAAAGCTACCGCAGCACCACCACCGCAGTTAATACAGAAAAAGTACTATTTCAAGATCTTTTCAATTCCTAAACACTTTTTTGCTGTGTATTTACTGCTGAAATGTAGACGTTAGAATACTTTGTGCTCACTGCTTCGATGCAAAGCATTGTGCTCTCCCACATCAGATGTGTTTAGTGTCTAGTGTGTGACAGGAGAGAAAATAATCAAATGCTTATTCACTTACGGTAATTCTGACAGCATATATATTACCCACACAATACTTTTATGATTGCACACTATGTAATATGCATGCAATATATATATATATATATATATATATATATATATATATATATATATATATATATATAGCTTTACAGATAAAATATAATATACAAAGTGTCACCGTTTGTGACACCCCGACCCATGTAGAAAAATGGTGATGGGGGGTTTTGTAGACAGAGGTTTCTCTCTTCTATATATATACAATTGGAGTACAATGATCTTGTGATTTCCCATAGAAGGCTGAAGTTTGTCACCCCCTCAGATTCCAGGACCATAGCACAAAAGAAGAGGGAGCTTTCTTCACACAGGGACTTTGACTTTACCAGTAAGGAGGCTCTGTCTTGTGCATCATAGATGACCTCTGTGTTTGGTATAGATTCTGAAGACACCACATTTTCTGCTTGCTTCACAAAGGACATCTGTAGACTGAGGGATTACTTTAAATGTCTTGTATGCCCAGAGGCACTATTTTGATGATATGGGCATGGAGGCTCACAGACCAGTGGATATCCTCCCAGCCTTATGGGTTTTATAGGATGCTTGCCTGCCTGACTCTGAGAAAGCAGATTCTCAGCACCCTGCCCCCAAAAGGCCTGACCTGTTCTGTATGGTTCTTTTTTTTGCAGGATCCCCTATAGCTGATCTACACATGGTGCCTCTGGATCCAGAGGGTGGGTCCAAAGTACTTCACAGTGACCTGGAGAGTATTCTTAACTGCTTTGGGAAGAAAATATGCATGGCTGTCGCAGAAGGCAAAATAACTTCCTAAAGCCATTACCCAGGTAGGAAAGCATATCAAAATATGGGTATGATACAGCTTTTAGAGCAGCAACCATGGAGAGTGTAATATATATAACACCCAGATTTTGAGGATTCAACCACTGCCAGAGGATGTCAGGGGTGCAGCTGCGTTGTCACATTTAGCTAGGGTTCTGCTGTTTTGGGTCCTTCTGCAGTGGAAGTGTTTAAGAATGGAGGAAAAGAATGTACAGTCAGTAAAGCAGTTGTTTAATCTGCCTTTTCCAATATATGACAGCAATATCCATCCAAAAGCTGGCCATACTATTGCTGTTGAGATGGACATAAATAGGTCAAGGGCAAAAAAGGTAACTGTATGAAGAAAGTGAAGGGCTCCCTGCTTTTTCCGTTCGTTTTCCTATCAGGACCATGCCCCCAAATGAAGCAGCCATGAGTATACCATGCTTTTAATCCCTACTTTCCTGCTACCGAAATACCCACCCTGGCTCCAGCCCACTAGCAGTCAGAATGGGCGGGCAGCTGACATAGTTCTCAAAAAGTGGGAAAAACATCAGATAAATGTTTCCTACAGAGAGTAATCCTGGGTTACAGATAACTTGTCGTGTGTGTCTGTGTGTTTCTCTGTGTCTGTGTGTTTCTCTGTGTCTGTGTGTTTCTCTGTGTCTGTGTGTTTCTCTGTGTCTGTGTGTTTCTCTGTGTCTGTGTGTTTCTCTGTGTCTGTGTGTTTCTGTGTGTGTTTCTCTGTGTCTGTGTTTCTCTGTGTCTGTGTTTCTCTGTGTCTGTGTGTCTCTGTGTCTGTGTGTCTCTCTGTGTCTGTGTGTCTCTCTGTGTCTGTGTGTCTCTCTGTGTCTGTGTGTCTCTCTGTGTCTGTGTGTCTCTCTGTCTGTGTCTCTCTCTGTGTCTGTGTGTCTCTCTGTGTCTGTGTCTCTCTGTGTCTGTGTCTCTCTCTGTGTCTCTCTGTCTCTGTGTCTCTCTCTCTCTCTGTCTCTCTCTCTCTCTCTGTCTCTCTCTCTCTGTCTCTCTCTCTCTCTCTCTGTCTCTCTCTCTCTCTCTCTCTCTCTCTCTCTCTCTCTCTCTGTCTCTCTCTCTCTCTCTCTCTCTCTCTCTCTCTCTCTCTCTCTCTCTCTCTCTGTCTCTCTCTCTCTCTCTCTCTCTCTCTCTCTCTCTCTCTCTCTCTCTCTGTCTCTGTCTCTCTCTCTCTCTCTGTCTGTGTCTCTCTCTGTCTGTGTCTCTCTCTCTGTGTCTGTCTCTGTCTCTCTCTGTCTCTTGTCTGTCTCTCTCTCGTCTCTCTCTCTTTTTTTCTCTCTCTCTCTCTCTCTCTCTCTCTCTCTCGCTCTCTCTCTCTCTCTCTCTCTCTCTCTCTCTCTCTCTCTCTCTCTCTCTCTCTCTGCGTCTCTCTCTCTCTCTCTCTCTGCCTGTGCGTCTCTCTCTCTCTCTCTCTCTGCATCTCTCTGTCTGTGCGTCTCTCTCTCTGTGCGTCTCTCTCTCTCTCTCTCTGTGCGGCTCTCCCAATGTGAAAAGAAACTCTACAGAGAAGGCCAATAGACTTTTGTGTTTATGGGTAAATTTCAGTAATTGGCTAGTAAGTGTACTGCGTGGATGCCAGGAAGAAAGAAATGCAGAGCACCTGGAAAAAATCAACTACAAAAAAGTGAGGAAAAAACACTGGGGAAAGTTCTGCAGCTGTTCAGCAAAAAGCAATGCAACCTCCATACATGACTTCCAGTAACCTCCAGGAAGATGCAAGACAACTGATCACAGACCTGGCTAAAATACTGATGGGTGTGTGTCAAAACATGACAAAGGCTGGAAAAAATGGAAGAAAATTTAAATAGATATTCAGATGAAGTGATAAAGCTGCAGAAATCAGAGGTTGAAATGAAAAGGCTAGCTGAAGATGAGACTGTTCAGGAAGAGATGTTACAAAAAATAGAATTAGAGGACAGAACACATTGGGAAAACCTGAGATTTTTCAGCTGTACCAGAGAAGCTGAAAGGAACAGACTGCATTAATTTTATGAAAGCACAAATAAGCAACTGAACTGGTATTCCACAGCAGGAGTTTAGTTGAAAGGGTACATTGTTTATATGCTCTAAACCTGGCTAAAAGAAAGCAGCCCAGACCTTTAATAGTAAAGATGCAGTCCTACCAGCAGGAGGAGTTGATTCTGACAACTGTGGCAGAAGAATGAAATACTAAAAGTTGGAGACAGAGTGTTTGTGGAGGATGATTACTCGTACACCAGGCAGAAGAGGAGTAAATTCATTCCACTCTTCATTGATTGTCAAGACACAGGTGTGAGATTCAAACTGCTGTACCCAGCTGTCTTCAAGGTATTCTTCACTGAAGGGACAAAGTCATTTTTTGATGAAGTACATGCTAAGGAGGAAATACAAAATTTGTCCAACAAAAATTGAGCTGTGAAACTGATGGGGATTCTAATGGCGCTTCTGGTAATAAAGACCACAGAGTGAGTACTTGTGAAACCTTTTCCACTGTTTCAATGGAAACTGTTGGAGAGAAGGAAGGGAGCAAGACAGTTTACTATAAGAATCGAGAGTATGTTGGAAATGAAGCAGTGATATGATTTGAGAGATTGAGATAAACATTAATAAAACCAGTAATTTAATGCGGGATTACAGTGCAATAATTATATTTGTGAAATATGACCGAACAAGAACATCTGCAAATATTGGACTTTTTCAGACCCTTTTTGGACTTGTGGAGGACTCTAACCTAGATGCCTTACTTCATGTCATTAATGTTTGGAAAAATTCTCTGGGGAGAGGAAGAGAAGGGAGAAATTTGACTAAGTGAAGAAAACATTTGTTTTTCTTAAAAAAAAATAACTGAAAACTCCTTTATATTATGCAAAGAATACCAAACACCACAAAGTAGTACTATTAAGTGTAATGGGGATTGTAAATTGGTGCTGCTGTTCCCCCCCCCCTTTTTTTTCTTTCTCCCTTCTCTCTCTCTACAGTTTATAAGAAATGTAGGTACTACAATGTTTAAAAACAAAAACTGGTTAAAAGAGCATGACTAAAAATTGAGCTTTTTTTCATTCTTGCATGGATAAGTGACTTGGATTAAGGACCTTGTATTGATTTAGTAAGCTTTAAGAGAAAGCAAGTAAATGAAAAAATATTGAATGAGTTTTTTTTCTAGCAAATGAATGTATGCTTAGCAATTCTTTGCCTGACCCTCATGTCTCCATGGAGGCAATCTGATAGAGAAACATTACAGTCTGGTGGAGAGTGATTGGCTTGGAAAAAGAGAAACTGGCTAGGAGGTAATGTTCTCTAAAAGCATTCAGGGGTTTTCCCCACTGGGCAAGCTATAAAGATGAGACAAAACCCATTAGCACTTAGTAGAATCACAGGCTGCACCCTGCGTCTTAGCATGGATAACCATCTAGGTTAATTCAAGTCTGTATGTGGCTGTCAGTTTGGGACATTTGTTCCTATTAGAATGATAAAACTTCAGTATTTGAAGATGCACATATTTTTGTGTTAGTATTAAATAGGTTTTAGGAGGGTATTGGGTTTTTTGTTTGTGTTTGAGGGCTTTCCATAAAACTGTGACCTAGGCTGAAATGGATATGGGGATATGCCAAGGAATAGTTATATTAAAGTTCAACCTGCCAAACAGTGTATGCATGTAACACAAAATCTGGAACTAGACAATTAAAAAATGTGTACATAAAAGGTGGGAATAATAACTGTTTAATACAATGATGCTTTCTGTAATGTCTTTAAATGTCAATGGTCTCGCAGATAAAAGTAAAAAAAAAAAAAAGAAAGACTAGTGGATTATATTAACATGTAGAGTGCCAATAGCTGTTAAAGGGGAGATACTTGGAAAGAACTGAACATGTGAATTTAATAAAGGTTTTCAGGATGGTTATTCTGTGGAATATCTGGGACAAAGGAAGAGGATTATTTGTATTAATTGCAAGAGGAGCTCCAATAGTGATAGAAGAGAATAAAAAAAATAATGGCAGATTTGTAGTGCTAAAGGGCTACTGGCAAAGGAGGAGGATTACACTTGCATGTATTTATCATCATCTTCTTCTTTTGGCTCTTCCCAGTTAGGGGTCGCCACAGCGGATCACCCATCCGCTCATGATTGGCAGTGGAGTTTTACAGTGAGTTGCCAGCCCAGCGCCCAACCTACCACAGAAGGCACACACATGCACACACTCACACCTAGGGCCAATTTAGAGTGTCCAGTCCACCTAGAGCATGTCTTTGGGATGTGGAAGGAAACCAGAGTACCCAGAGGAAACCCATGCGACCACAGGGAGGACATGTAGACTCTGCACAGAAGGCACCCCAGCCGAGGATCGAACCGGAGAACCTCTTGCTGTGAGGCAGCAATGCTAACCACTGCACCACCGCAGCCACCCTTTCTCCCAAATTTAATAGTCTGCTTTATCATGTAGTAAATAATTTCAGCTAAATCTGCTGTAATGGAGCTTAAGAAAATTCTGGGAGAAATCAGTTTTCAGCAAGGAAATAGTACTTGTAGGAAGGGACTGTAATTTTGATTTGCAGCAGTGAAGATTGGGTCTGGAAGGCACAGAAGGGAAAGTATAACAAAGGAGGGTAGATCGCTGAAGAAATTTATGAAAATATTTGGCATGGAAGATGTGAATTCAGTAATAGGAGTTTGGAGTGAATTTACATGTTATTCCTCAAGATATAAAAACTGGGCTAGACAGAATTTACATTTCACAGGAACATCTGCATTTAATTGAATGTCTTGATACATACAAAATAACTATTTCACATTTTGCACCAGTAATATCTAAAATAAAAACACAGGGTAATGAAATAGAGACACTGGTGCTTTCCCATCTGTTGAAAAAAGAGGAGTTTAATGAATGGGTAGTGGAGATTTAGGAGCTATTCAAGAGGATAGATATGACTTCTGAAAATATAGTTAGAGGGTGGGATAAAATTAAGGTGGAGTTTAAAAATAGGGTGGAAATAAAAGAAAGGGAGCTATGGTTAAGAAGTAAGAGAGACTGACAAATGTGAAAGTATTGCAGAATAGGGGGAATCTCACAGAATAAGAAGAGGATCAGCTGCAGAATGCTAAGCAGAAAATGAGTGGTTACCTTGAAAATGTACACAAGTTTGGAAAGGCTGCTGTTAAGTAACTGATTTTTGATAACACTAGAGCACAAAGACTTTTAGCCCAATGAATCAGGCAACAGAAAGTAGAAAGGGCTGTTGCCAAGGTTAGGGAGACTCTAACATGAAAGTAATGAGATCCTTTGGAGGTATTAGAAATGTTTTGGAAATTCTATGAAAGTCTGTATAAAGCAGAGAAATACGGAAATGAAGAAAAGACATAAATGAAAATGTTTCTGGAAGAGCTAAATATGCCAAGATTAGAGGTAGATGAGGCTCAGTTACTAATGGTTAGGAAATGAGATGAGATAAAAATTTGCAGAATTAATGAAACTAAAAACAAAGGCAATAGCAGTAAATTATGAACGCATACGTGAATTGGTTCAGCAATGTCCATATTTTTGGAAACATGATAAAATGAAGTATTATAGATTAAAAATGATTCTGGTGTGGCAGCTAGGGATATGTGGGAAGAGACAAATAAAAGATGATACAAAAATTGAGAAAATGGAAGCTTTGTTATATGGATATGGCTAGTAAGATACAAGCAGTTAACATGTTTAGTCCCCTTAGTCTTGTACACAGGTCAGGCATATTTTTATCAAGCAGAGAAGAAGTTGTGGGTAACAATTAGAGCTGAAGGATTTTATCTGGGAGGCGAAGACTGCAAGAGTCAAGTTGGATAAGCTGATTATTACAATAGAACAGGACAGATTGGGATTACCCAATTTTGAAGGGGTATTTCTGAGCTACACAGTTAAGGTTCCTATGGATAGCACAAGCAGAAAAAATATAATTCAAAGTGGAAAGGGATGATGAAACTGGGGGAAAATTGAAACCAGGAGAGGCTGGGATTTTGGATGCAGGCCTTTAAGGAGAATAACAATAATCATACAGGGTATTATGTCTATAAAGTAGCAGAAAGTATCCTAAGAACTAAGCCAGTATGGGAATGGAGAAAGGAGATTCTGCCGATTTTATTGATGACTGCAATTAGGGATATAGACAAGATGGGGCTAGAATATATTGGAGAAAACTGGCAAAGGAACCAAGGTATTTGGGAGCAAGTAACTAGAGAGGGAAAGATGGTAGAATGGGAAGACGCCAATAATTTATTTGGACTGCAGGTTAGAGATTGCCTTCCATATCAAGGATTGATACGAGAGTATAGGCAAAAAGAAAAAGGTCCTAAATGAAATACCAGCACCGGTAGAGTTTTTGGTAGAATCTAGAACAGAAGCAGCCATTAAATAAAAGGAATTAGTACAACATATAAAATATTGCATGATAACTATAAGAATCAACCAGAGGAGGTTAGAAAGGATTAGGAAGAGAGATTAGATAAGCAATTCATAAAGAAACAATCTGAGGATGTATGTACATCTCCGAAATATGTAGCAAAATCTAGAAGGTTTAGAATTTTTGCATGGAAATGTTTACATATATTTTTTTATACCCTAAGTAGACTCCAGAGAATTTTTCCTGATGTAGATGGCAAATGCTGGAGGTATGACCGGGAATAACGAGGGAATTGTGAACACATTTTCTGGGAGTGTGGTGAGTTGGCGGACTTTGAGGATTTCCTGCAGGATGCACGGTTGGAGATGCTCAGTGGGCAGATTGGTGTGACAAGGGAGGGGACTTTTCTGAGGTATGATACAGAATCGGAATTGCCTAGACATGGTAAGGCCTTGCTGTATCTAACTGTAGTGGCTGCCAAAAACGCAATTACTTGAAAATGGAAATCTAAATCTAAAACAACTGTACTAGAAGTAGTGAATGTAGTAAGAGAGAGAAAACAACTGGAATTGAGATCTTTGGAAAAGGGTAGGAGCAAACTACATAGGAAAAATGGGAGCTTTGGGAACAATACATACAGGGGAGGAATGAGGTTTAACAGAAGGCAGGACTTAAATGAGCTATGTAATGTTCGACTGAAAATTATTGGGTAGATTATAAGTGATGTATAATGTTTGCAACTGGGAGTGTCAGTATAGTTTCTGATCTAAAATGCTTGCAACTAGGATAGTCAGTGTGGTTTTTCATTTCTGTAAATGTATGGTTGCCTGTGTTGTGATAAAGATGTTTATTTAAAAAAGTGTAATGTTTAGGTTATATGATGTATAGTAATAAATATGAAGTGTAATGTTTGGAAACGTGAACTTGTTAATACAGATTACTTTAAAATGTAATTTGCCCATGTCAAGTGATAATTCAGTAAAGGTGTTTAAAAAATGCTTCCTCTCAAACAAATCTTTACTTCAAGGAGTGATGGAATCATTCCCAGAACAAGACTTTCTGTTGTGACCAGGAAGTCCATTTTGGACTTACCCAAACTAAATACTTTCTTGAAGGTACCTCTGTAAGGCGCAAAGATATTCTAACACTGTAGGCTCCTTCTATATCTTCAGTATTTTATGGTAACCCTAGATGTGTTAAGGATGTCTACCTACATATCGTCATCAACAAGAACGACGCATGCTTTCTGAGATTCAAGGCAAGGGACTCCCAGTATCATTTTTCCTTCCTTGTACTTTGGTTTATGTGCATCTCTCAGTGTTCATTACGTGCTTGGCTTTAATGGTTGCATATTTGCAGAACCAAGGGCATCCATATCTATCCCTTCATTGGATTGGCATGGTTCTGTCCCAGCCAACAGTCAGACTTGATGTCTTAAAAATGATGTTTTTGAGACTCTGGTACCAATATTCTGAATCCTTTTCTCCCACAAGTAAAAGTAGAAAGTCCTAATATTTTAGGACATCTCTGAGGGGGCGCCACCGTAGCCAGTTTGTTTCTGAGAATTGCTTGAAACCAACCCAGGTTGTCAGTAGAGGAAAAAATTCCATCCATGTTCATCATATAGGTCACTTTTGCAGTAGCCATGGCTATATGGGGTTATATCTGGCCAAGGGTACAACAGCTGGCCAGCTACCAAAGCTTCATGGCACCTTCCATGCCCTCAAACCATTAGGCAATTCAATGTATGAATGCCAAGCCCTTCAGAACATTCCTGCTGCCAAAAAGACTCCTGTCTGCAGGCCTTCAAAGACTGATTGTCAGTTTGTGCTGCTGTTTTGCTGGGCAAATAAGTTACCTTTCAGGGTGGAAACCTGCCACGTAAAATTTATTGTTTAAACATATTTTCCTGCTTAGGAAAGTTTTTATTCTAGGAGTTTGTATTTTAATCAACTGTCATGAGACAACTGTACTTTTAAACGAGAGAGCACTTTTTCCCTGTCAGTTTAAAAGCAGTTTAAAGTTATTGAAGGACGCTTTTAGTGGATAAATTGTTTTTATTTACTTTTAGGGGATGGCAAAGTGTGCTACACTGCTTTTTTTTTTTACTGTGTTTTTGTGGGAATAAAGTAACTTAACATCATAATTTTTACCGGCTGCTTGTTTTCCCTGGGAAAGAGTCACCATTTTCGGCTTGACCATGGAACCAACCACTTGTCCCATGGTCTGTCCTACTTCCATCCACCAAAATAAAGTAAAGCCAAACAGCCTTTGCTACCACAGCAGACTGTTAATTTGCTTCAGCCACAGGTGGGTGATTTATGCTGTGGCAAAAGCTGTTTCCTCACACCACTCATCTTTTACTCCAGACCAGATCCAGATCCCTCTGGTGTAGGACCAGCAGCCACTGTAAACTGGGGGTTAACCACCACCACTATAGCTGTTGGGGTCCCCTTAGTGGGCAAGGAAGAGCCACTCTGGTCAGTCCTAGGAGAGGGAACAGGGAAGGCTTCCCTGTTTAGTCACAATGTTATGCCCATCCATGGGGGGAAACTGCTGCCATCGATTGTTGGCCACATTTTCTTATCCAAAAGAAACAAAGCTAAACATGTACTTGGTCCACCTCAATTTCACTAGACAGGAGTTTACTAGATCTGTCTTTGGGTCGACTTCAGGCTATTGAACATTCTTATAAGGTGGTTTCTGGTAAAAAAAAAATAAATAAAATAAATACAATTAAAGGATGCCTTTTTTTTCCTGAAGCAATTCAAGGTTCTGAATCTGGACAGGAAGGAAGGAGAGATGCATTGTTTTTCTACTCTGATTTATAATGCAGAGGAGACCACAATTATCTGATTCTCTGTGGGGGTTTCTTTTTCTGAGTTTGTTTCAAGAATGTGTCAGTGTTTTTAGTGGGAAAACACTAAGGTTTCTCAGTCTCTCAGAAAATATTGTGAGCTGTTACAAATTTCCAGAACCTTCATCCATTGCTCTAGTGCTGCCAGTTTTGGGGGATGTCTGCCTGCAGTTTTCTTGACAGCCTGCTGCCCCTAAAAGTCAGATTATATAAAGTTCTTCATTCTTGCATTTTTATAAACTCGTTCCAAATCGAATCCAGCAGATGTAGCTTTAGTTTATCCATCTGCTGCTAAACATTAAGTTAATTCCATTCTTGCACTTTGACAGCGATGGGAAAGTAATTGATAAGAATGGGAAAAGTCTGCAGCTTTGATTTTCAGAAATTTGAATTGTCGGGCTTATGTTTATTTTGACTTAGTTGTGAAAGTATGAGGAATGTTTTGTCAGCAGTGTCTTGTAAGGAAATATCTGTTTTAAATTGTTTAATTTCTTCTGTTTTATGGGTCACAGCTCTCACTGTTTAAAGTGTGTGCATGATTTTTCTTCCAGGGCTATGGCTGCTGGTGTCATTTTGACAAGGTTTTCCTGGCTGCATTCTCAGAACCCCTTGGATGTGAAAAATGTTTAAATTCTCCTTTGAATAGTGAGTTTAGTCCATCAGCTGCAGAGATTATCAAAAAATGTGAGGGAGTGAGCTGATATAGGGAATCTCAAGGATTTTCCAACACTTTTCCAAATTTTCTAAGGTATTCTGTAACCCTCATCCAGTTTTGGGTAGGAACAAAATACAGTCTTGGCAAAATGAAGGTAAACGGATATTTAAGAAATAGCAGGGGGATTCCAAAAAGAATGCAGGGAGCTCCCAAAAAGCAAGGAGAGTCTGTTTGACTATTTAAGGGACCTTGCTCCCTCCCCCTCCCAGTCCTGGTGGTCCTTTGCTCTTCCTAAAAGTTTGAATCTCCACATGTTAAGTTGTCAATCTCGCCTTCATTCTTGCTGGATGGGTTCGGAGCCGAAACTTGGCTCCAACTCGACCAAATACTAAAGCTCGAGAGCTATTTTTACCGGCTCGAGGCTATCCTATGTCCCATAATGCTAGGCGAAATATACCCAGATCTCGTTTGCCGCTTAGCTACGAGGTTGCGTTTTCACCAGCTCCAGGTCGTATATTTTTATTAATAACTTTTGAGGTAGTTTTTAGTCAGTTTTTCATCCCTTTTTGTTATCAGTGTAGTTAGCGACTAGTCTTTCCTAGCTTTTAGTTGCTAATCTCCCTTTTTCTCCACCCTTAAGTTGGTTGGGCCTCTGACCCTCCCCTTGTAGTACAGTTTTCCCCTGGCTGTTCTGTGTGTGTGGAATTCTGTCCTTTTACTTGGTGGTAGTTCCCTTTTTTTATAGTAAATTGTTTATAGTGTAGTGTATTGTGTGTGGTTTTTGTACAGTATGTCCAAGGATACTAAGGTATCGGGTTTCAAGAAGTGTGACTCGTGCTGTCAGAAGATGTCTCTAACAGACGGTCACACTTCTTGTGTGTATTGTTTGGGCCCTCTGCACCTGCAGGACTCTTGTTCCATCTGCCATGCTTTTAGCCCGAGAGTCCTGCAGGAGCGCAGGAACAAACTTGCACTTAGAGGCTTGTTAAAGCCTGAAGATTCCCCAGCTAAGACTATGGCTGGGAAACCTTCAAAGCCCGCCAAATCGTCGGCTCCATGTTCGGAGCCGGTGCCGAGCGGTGCTCTTGCTGGCTCGTCTGTTCTGGCCGGAACCGAGGCATCTAGACCTCAGTCGGCTCCGACTTTAGTGTCGGAGCCATCTCCAAGCAGAAAGCACTCTAGGTCTCAGTCTCTCGATTTGGTTAGATCGGCTCCGAAGTCTCAACTCTTGTCAGAGCAGAGCCATAGATCTCATTCCTCTAGGTCTTCCAGGCTTTTGGACCATGACCTCGAGGGTAGTCAGCCGGCTTTTAAAGTCGCAGGCACTGGCCCAGTTGCTACATAGCCCGTCTCAACAGACAGGGGCTACCCCTACACCCGCTCAAGTTCCTCCTCCGACTACCCTGCTGAGTTCGGAGCTGGAGGTCGTCTAGGTGAGTACTGTGGGGGTGTCGGAACCGATCCCCCTGTTGTCGGTTCCTTTGGCTCCGATCCCATTCTTGGCTCCGTCCTTGGAGGGATCCGGGCGCCGAGACTCCCTTGTCGGCTGCGAGGGGGCGAGTGGCATCGGACCCTTGTCCGACCCCACTCTCCCTCTCAAAGCTTCGGCGCAGGTGAGTTCGGCCCCGACATCGGCCTCGGAGCCGTCCCTCTATGTGCCGGGTGGAGTTCTCATCTCCTCGGAGTTGGGTCCTTCTTCGCTGCCTGACAGGGGTGCCTTTGAGGTGATGAGGAGCGTGCTGGCTCCTATACCGACGCCACGGTCTGCCTCCTCGGCCCCTCCCTCCATGGTGCTTGCTTCGGCCCCTGCCTACCCTCCTGACCCCAAGCGAGGAGAACAGACACTCCAGGCTGCCCCATTGGGCCTTTCTTCCTCTTCCGAGGCCTCCCCTGACCCTGCGGGGGAGCCCCCACGGAAGAGGACTTGTAAGAGGAAACATGTTGACTCTCCTGAGTCAGTGACATCGGACACCGACCTGGATGATTCGGAAGGGTCCTCAAGGTCCCCCTCTGAGGATGTCTCCTTCTCTGACATCTTGGAGATCCTCAAACAGAGGGGGAACTGGTCTGCCCTTAACCCATCCGAGGACGAATCTGTGTACCTGGATGCCTTCGGTTCTCGCCCTTCCACCTCCTGGGTGTCCCCGCCTTTCGACCCACTTATGGAAGTAGTGGCTCGGAAGGCGTGGACGGCTCCGGATACTATGGAACCAACTCCCCGGAGACCCACAAAATTTATTACTGCTCCCACAGATAAGCAGTTTCTTTCCAAGACTGTCCCCGTGGATGCCATGGTGGTGGCGGCAGCCACTAAGAAGGAGTTGGCTGACCCTTCAGTACCTGTCCATCCTCCTAATAAGGATTCCAGGATGATGGATAGGTATGGCAAGCAGATGTTTTCCTCAGCAACATTTGCTATGCGGTCGCTGAATTACTTATGCCATTTCACCCGACTTCAGAGGGACTTTCTCAAGGAACTGGGTGAACCATTGCAGGACCCAACAGCTGTGGGGTCTCAGGAAAAGATAAACTCCCAGCTAGGGACCCTGAACTCTATCGTCAACTCTTCCATGTGGCTCATCTCTTATGCAGCCGATGGAGCGAGTAGAGCCACTGGTACGGGAGTTACTCTAAGAAGACATGCCTGGATGCGGCTCTGCAATTTCGCTGACCCCTTCAAGGCGTCATTCACTAACACCCCTTTGATGGTTCTGCTCTTTTTGGACCTCAAGTGAAGGACAACTTAACCAGGTGCGAACAAGAAGGCAAGACTCTCTGCCGTGGGAGTCCGTTTTTCCGCCCCTTCTAGACCGTATCCTAAGGGTCAAAAGGGCGGGAAAATGTGGTTCCGCAAACCTCAGGGAGTTCTGCCGGACGCACGTGGTGAGCTTCCCTCCAGAGGCAGAGAAGGGAACAATAACAGAAGCCGCCCTAGGGGGGGGGGGGTCCGCAGAATCAGGGTAGCAGAGAATCTTTCTCTGACAAACCCTTTCAGCACCCCTGAGGAGCTGCCCGACTGTCCACCTTCGGAGGCAGTCGGGGGGGAAGATTTTCACTGTACCCAGAAGCCCGGTTCTCCCTCACACAGGACCGATGGGTACGGTCGATCATATCCGAGGGCTGCAAAATCCAATTTATCCACACCCCACATCAACCAAAAGGGCCTCTTCCAGATGTTCCACCCAGTCTGAGAGACCAAGCAGCACTAGAAATTTCAAAGCTGCTTTTAAAAAGAGCCATCCAGCCAGTCCCGGCAGACCAACAAGGATCCGGAATCTACTCCAAATTCTTTTTGGTACCAAAAAAGACGGGACTGGAGATCTATTTTGGATCTCAGCAGACTGAACAAATCGGTTCAAAGAACGAAATTCCGGATGGTCACGCTACAGTCCATTCTTCCCTTTCTGGGTCAGGACAATTGGATGTGCTCTATAGACCTTCAGGATGCGTACTGCCATATATGAAAATGAACAGGCACTACAGGAGGTTTCTCCGCTTCCGGCTGGGAGCCAGTCATTACCAATTCAGAGCCCTGCCCTTTGGCCTCACCACAGCCCCCAGGGTGTTTACCAAATGCATGGCAGTGGTTGCGGCTCACTTGAGACGTCGAGGATTCCAGGTGTTTCCATATTTGGATGACTGGCTCCTTACTGCCTCCACCAGGCATCAGCTTCTTGAAGCCAGGGATTACGCTGTACAAACCTGCAAAGCGCTAGGCATCTCTATAAATTTTGAAAAATCTGCCTTGTCAGCATATTACCTTCATAAGTGCCATGTTAAATATGTTAGAGTTGTCAGCAAAACTTCCTACACAGAGTATACGACTTTCGCAGTCATGTTCAGGTCCTGCTACAAGAGGACAGGGTCCAAGCCAGGTTTGTACTGAAAACGCTTGGTCTGATGGCTGCAACAATCACCTTGCTCCCCCTAGCTCGTTTTCATATGCGGATACTACAGTGGATGCTTTTTTCCCAATGGTCCTTTCAGCAGCTTCCCATGTCACACAAGATTCTCATCACTCAGTCTTGCAAACGACACCCATCGTGGTGGATGGACTCACCCCAGGTGCTTCAAGGCAGACCGGTTGTTCTCCCCCCTCCGGTTGCCACAGTGACAATGGACGCCTCCCTGATTGGGTGGGGGGGGGGTGGCATTTTCAGGGCAGGACAGTCCAGGGCACATGGCAACCCTTCGAGTGCCACTTGCACATCAATGTCCTGGAGATGAGAGCGGTACTGTTGGCGTTGCAGGCTCTCCAGAACTTTCTTCCCACTGGAACGATTGCAATACAGACGGACAATATGTCTGTAGTCTGGTACATCAGCAAACAGGGTGGAACCAGGTCCTACCCTCTGTCGGGAAGCGCTCAGACTCTGGCAATGGGCAATCTCTTCTCAGTGTTTTCTGGTAACAAAACACATTCCCGGGAAGTCCAATGTCCTAGCAGACAGGCTGAGCAGGGACATTCTCATGCCCTACGAGTGGTCTCTCAACCAACTAGTAGCGGACCAAATCTTCAGAAAGTGGGGTCAGCCTTGCTGCGACCTTTTCGCAACCCCTCAAAACAGCAAGTGTCAAGACTTCTTCACCCTCTTCCGGGCCTTTCTCCCAGGGACGCTCTAGTCCACGATTGGCCCAGGGTTCTCCTTTATGCTTTCCCCCCCTTTCTCTTAATCACTCTTAGTCCAGAAAGCAACTGCCTTGAGATCCAGGATGATCCTCATTGCCCCTTACTGGCCTCAAGTCTGGTTTCCGTTCCTACAACGTCGTCTACTGGAGCAGCCCTGGCATCTGGACCCTGTGCCAGACCTTCTGACCCATCAATCGGGCAGGCTGCACCAATCCCTGTCATCTCTCAACCTCGCAGCTTGGTTGCTCCACTTCCAACCCTAGCCAGACTTCCCTTAATCTCTCCATCAGTACGTCAGATTATCCTTGCCTCTCTCAAGTCTAACACCAGAAGGACGTACGCAAGTAAATGGAAACGTTTCTCTATTTGGGCAGAAAAGAACCAAGTTGATCCTTTTACTGCCCCTGTCCAAACAGTTCTAGATTTTCTAGCGGCACTCTTTTAAAAAGGTTCCTCTTCAGCCACTATCAAAGTCCAGTTGGCGGCTATTGCAAATTTCCATGTTGGCTTGTCAGAGTCTAGTATTATGTCTCACAAGCTCTGCAAAGCTTTTCTGAAGGGTACCCTATTACTTAGGCCCCCAGTCAAAGACCCTCCTCCACCGTGGGATCTAAATCTGGTACTGTCGTCTTTAATTTTACCTCCTTTTGAGCCTGCTGCCTCCTGCTCGTTAAAACTGATCTCATGGAAAACACTTTTCTTGGTAGCTATTACCTCAGCCAGAAGGGTTTCGGAACTACAAGCACTTTCTGTGCGTCCCCCTTATCTGTTTTTTCACAAAGATAGAGTGGCTCTTAGGATGAATCCATCCTTTTTACCTAAGGTACTCTCAGAAAAAAATCTGAATCAGACTATTGATATCCCAGTTTTCTTTCCAAATTACACTGATAGAGCTGAGAGAAAATTACATTGTTTGGATGTCCATAGGCAACTACGTTTCTGTCTGGATAGAACCAAGCCTACGAGAAAATCAGACCAACTCTTCTTGTCTTACACCGAAGGGAAGCAGGGCCTTCCGGTTTCTAAAGTGACCCTGTCAAGATGGTTGACCTCTCTTATCTCTTTAATCTATCAATTGAGGCATAAGGAGCTCCCTACCAAGTCTAGAGCTCATTCAACTAGAGCATTCGCTTCCTCAGTCGCTTTCCAGGTGAGATTACCTATGGACTCTATTTATGCAGCGGCCACATGGCCACATGGACCTCTCCTCATACCTTCATCTCTCATTACAAACTGGATATTGCCTCCAGAAATAGGGCTGATTTTGGTTCCACTCTACTCGAGTCTGTTCCATGGAGCCACCCGGGACTAAGGTGCTAGGGACGCTGTCCCATCCAGCAAGAATGAAGGCGAGATTGACAACTAAACATTAAGAAGTTATGTACTTACCATAACGTTCCATGTTAGTTGTCTTCTTCTCGCCTTCTTTCTTGCGTCCCACCCTCCATCTCCCTAGCCTGGAAAGACCTAGAGTATTGGGTGAGATTTTTTCCTTGTCACCAGGATTATCCCTTCAGCTAGAGCTCTCCTTCCCCTTTGGTAGCCTTGGTGACAAACAGGCTGTAGGGTCTATAGTTCTACATAGCTCTCAGTTTTATCTTTTCTAGTGGTGGGACTGGTCTGTCCGTAGTGTTAGCTATCAAACGAGATCTCTGTATATTTCGCCTAGCATTATGGGACATAGGATAGCCTCGAGCTGGTAAAAATAGCTCTCGAGCTTTAGTATTCGGCCGAGTCGGAGCCGAGGTTCGGCTCTGAACCCATCCAGCAAGAAAGAAGGCGAGAAGAAGACAACTAACATGGAACGTTATGGTAAGTACATAACTTCTTATTATTTGGCAACAGATATTTCCAGACAAATGGGTGCTAAAGATCATTCACTAAGGTTACATATCACAGTGAGGAAATTCCTCCTTTCCAGGGGTAATTTCTCATCCACTAGGCAAGACTTAATTTCCACTTGCGCTTCAACATATGTTGTCTCAGGGAGTGACAGTCTGTTCCTCTTTCAAATCTGGGAAAGGTTTTTATTCAAGGATGATTTTGGTGTCAAAGAAAAACTGCTCGTAGATCAGTTCTGTGTCTTTCTTTTCTAAACCAGTTTGTGATGTTGCCCAAGTTCAAAATGTTTCACAACATGTAACCCATTCTCCCTCATTTATGTTTCGTGGTAACACTATAAGATGCTTATCCCATACTTGTTCATCCAGACTTCAGGCATTTTTTTATGTTTTCTGTACCTGGATCACATTATCAGTTCTCTGCCTTACACTTTGCAAACACTCTTGGTGCAATGGATAGACTGTGTCTAGCTACAGTGTATTCACATTTTCCATATTTAGGCAACTTGCTTTTCTTTGCAGTGCCTTTTTACAAAGTGTGAGGGATCTTTCACTTAGGTGAGGGATCTTGCACAACCTGAGATTCCAAGAGAAAACTAGAGTCTTTAACTCCACCACACAGGATTGTGTTCTTGGTGGGTCTGCTAGACACCTCTGTTCAAAGAGCTTTTCCACAGGAAAAACAGATATATACCTAGATTTGTTTCTAGGTTTTCCACTCTAACTTTGGTCACTGTGAGGGAGTGGATCATGGCATTGTATGATTCTGATGATACACCTGGCAAAACTCCATATCAGAAAGGTACCATTGTATCTTATGTGGAGTTTTGCTAGGGGTCCGTTTGGCCCCAGCACCAACACCAATTATCTTTTCAAATCTCAGTCATGGGTGGGGGGGGGGGTTAGAAGAGAAATCACTTGGTGTTGATAATAAATTTCCATAAATCCAATCCCCCCCCCACCACTGCTGCAAAACAGTTTGTCACCACAGATGCCTCGGACTTTGCTTGGGAAGCAGTTTCTGTTGGGTTAAATGTGCAAGACATTTGGGACACCTAAGGCAGATGCAAAAACATAAGAGATGCTTGCTCTGATCAAGGCAGTCAACTCTTTGAATCATCTTTGCTCCCCTGGATATCCAAGTTTTATAGAAGATACCATAGTCATCTTGTACATCAACAAATAAAGGGAAACTAGGCCTTCACCCTCTACAGTTGTTATTTTTGTTTGTGTGGCTAGTCTGCAAAGAGGTTAAGTCCAATCCAGCTAACAAATTACATCCAAAGAATGAAACAAATGGCTCAGGTCACCATGCAAGTCTGTTTCTATACAAGGCAAGCTGCTTTGTTTTAAGCGCCTGTCTGTATATAATAGCCTTCCATGGCGACCTGAAACACATTTTTTCTTTGCAGACTAGCCATGTTAGCTTGGGATATAGCTTCATAGCACAATCTCACTGTACTGGCATTTTACATCCCACTAGAGGAAATTGTGTGGCAGACAAATTTGAACCATCTGTTGGGAGTTCCTCGAGTAGACCTTTTCGCCACCTCTGAACAATCCACTGGCAAAATTCAGCTCCAGGCCTGGATGATAGACACCTTTTCCTTGAACAGAAATTTTCCTGTATACTTTACCACCCTTTCCATGGATATCCAGGGTATTTCTAAAGATTCAGAAGAAATCCAACATAATTTTGGTGATCCCCATCTTGCGGCAGTAGTGGTTCTCCCTTTTGGAAACGGCTAGGGGCAGTTACCACAAACGTCCACAAAGAATGGATCTACTTGCATGAGAACAGGGGTGCTTGATACAAACTGATCCCAGTCGACTTATGACTGCATGGATTATAGGGTCGTAATTAGGCACCTGTTTACTGAGGACATGCAGCAGGTACTGAGAGTCAGGAAAGCCTTTTAGTAGAAAATCATATATTGGCAAAGGGGAAAAGGTTTTCCAGATGGTGCCAACAATATAACCCACACCCATTCTGGGCTAATTTCAGGTTTTACAGTATTTGTATGAGTTACTATCCCTTGGCACTTACTCCTCCAAGGTTCATTTATTTGCCATTTTAGCATGTCTGCTTATGGTTCCTCTTGCAGTACATTCTTGTCAACATTTTTTGTAAATGGGTTTTGCATAAGAAACCTCCAAGAAAACTGTGGCATGTCCTTGAGGTCTTGTCTTTTGTATTAGAGAAGCAAATACTTGCTCCATTTGAAACTGCTTATCTAGCTGATCTGAGATTCTTAACATGAGAACTGTTTTACTGATTGCTCCAAATTCTACAAGAAGAGCATTTGAATTGCACACTCTTATGGTGAGTCAACCCTGTCATTTTCCACAGACGAGATTTTATTTCTTGAAGTAATACTTTTATGCCTAAAGTTGTATCCAAATTTAGGAAGATGAAATCTCCATCTCCTAGTTTTCTTTCCTGAACCCAACACCGAGGCAGAAAAGATGCGCTATACCTTGGATGTCCACAGACAACCTGGGTACTATCTTGATAGAACAGAATTTTCAGATCTTTGGTCTAGCTTTTCATTTCTTGTGAAGGTAGGAAAGGACAACCTGTGTCAAAACAGACCATTTTCAAATGGTTGTCCCAGGCTATTACCTTTTGTTCTCAACATAAAACTTTCAGGCAGGGTGAGAGCCCATTGTACCAGGGCCTTGACTTCATTTATGAAATTTTGGAAAGGGTTGGATTCTAGAAATGGTCTAGAAGTGGTTACTTGGATGTCCTTCAAGGATGCATCTATAGTCATCATATATAGGTTGTCCTGCCTCTGGCAGCCCTTCGGTCGGCCGGATTCCAAAGTCTGGGTCTGGCGTCGGCAGATGTCGCTCTTTCCCCAACGTCACAACGCCTGGGGTATAAAAGCGTCAGCCGGTGCCATCTTCCTCAGTCTTTCTTGCCACGTGGTGCCCGAAGCAGAAGCAGTTCGCAAGTGCCGGTCGGCCAGCTCCTGTATTTCAGCTACCGAAGACTTCAAAAAGCTAAGTACCCCTTTGGGGACTCTTTCTTGCCTCAGCCAATGTCAGATAAAGTTAATAATTGTTTAACTTGTGGGAAACAAATACCTCATAAGGATTTCCACTCTTACTGCCTTCCTTGCCTAGGCCCAGACCACGATGTCTCGGCCTGTTCAGCCTGTGCTTCCTTCAACCGACGAACACTTAGATGTCGGTCGGAGTTTGCAGAGGAGTTTTTTGGGGCTAGTTTTGCTTATAAAATGCCGTCTGAGACCCCAACTTCACATTTAGTTCAAAAACGGAAAGACAAGGACTGACACACGCGGTCCGTGGTTTCGACTGAAACCACGGCAAGGCCTACCACGAGTGTCTCTGTTTCGGCTGAAACAGAGTCCTTAGCTCCTCCGATTACCGAAACTGCACAACCGACGACCACGGCACCGGAGGTCCCTGCCGAGTCGGTTGTTGTATTACCTGCTGAAACTGGTGTCCTGGAATCTTCCGACACCATCCCTTTAGATAAATCTACTCCAGCACGTGGTGCAGCCAGGCCTTCTGCATCCATGTCCATTAAGGCTTTCTCTAGGGCTAAAGCTGCTAAACTCACAAAAGCTTTGCCTCCCAAGGTTACTCCTCAGGGAACTTCTACTGGTGCTCAGATCCTAACCTTAGCAGAGGATCTTATCTCATTAATTAGGGGCTCACAACCCCACCCGGACAGAGGTTCACATCCACCTCCAGATAAAAGGCCCAGGGTTGAGCCCTCTGATCCCCACTCCTCTGAGTCTTCTGTTGGCTCTGCCCTCTCGGACCACCAGGAGGAGGCTTTTTCGGCCTACGAGGATTCTGATGCTGAAGAATCCATTCCCTCGGCCTCCCCTCCTGAAGAGTTTTCCTTTGGGGAGACACTGCATACTATGAGAGAGCATTTCCAATGGCAGGGTCAGGATTTTTCAGACTCCAGGAAAAGATTAAGGACCTTTTTACATTTGCCTCAGCATAGGCCTTTAGCTATACCCCCTGTGTTAAATGTTATTGATGATGTGTACTCTGACTCTAGCACAGCTCCTGATTCTCTCCCTCCGGCTCCTGCCAAACCTGATAGGTACTATAGGGTCCCGGACTCTCACCTTCACCTGTACAAGGGCCACTCTGCTGATCCTGAAACTATTTCTCAGGGCCCTAAAGGGGTTGCAGCTACCACTGCTAGAAATCCTCTACCCTCTGAGAGGGAGTCCAGAACTTTAGAGAGATGGGGTAAAAAAGTGTATACTTCTGCAACTCTTTCTATGAGGGCATTAAATTGTTAATTTCATATGATACAGTACCAAGAGTATTTGTTAGATGAATTACATAAGAAACTGTCTTCCTCTGAACCCCTTGATCGCAAATCCCTTCAGGATCTGGTACATAACTCCCAGCAGGTTAGTAATCACTTTCTGCAGTGTGGTTATGATGCATTGGAAGCTTCATGTAGTTCAGCTATGACAGGTGCAGTCATACGTAGGCATGCTTGGCTGAAGGAACAATCTCTGCCAGACCATGTTAAAGCTAAACTTCTGGATGCTCCTCTGGAAAAACAGAAATTATTTGGTTCCACGGCTCAAGAGGTCTTAAAGAAATTTGAAGAAAAGGCAAAATCTGTGCAAACAGTCAAAGACTTTCTGCAAGTCCAACCACCAAGATTCAGCAGAAATTGGCCTACCGAGAATTGGTCCTTTCCAGATTCGGAAAGATTTCAGAGAGGCAGAAACAGACGTGCCAGAGGTAGAGGGCAAACTAGAGGCTCCAACAGAGGCCGTCAATGGCAGCCTCCAAACCAGAGAAGTAGTGCAGGATCAACAACTACTACACAAGGACAGACTCAATGACTTTGTTTTGACTCCGCCGACCAGGGCTCAATTAGAAGCACCTTTGGGCGGAAAGCTTTCTTTATTCTCAGACAATTGGCACAGCATCACAAGGGACAAATGTACACTGCAAATTATAGACAAAGGATACAGGTTCCATTTTCACACATTGCCAAAAAGAAAAGGCATGCCAGACCTGCCACCAAATCAAAGGGCAGAGGCCTTGAAACAAATCTCCAGCTTAATACAAATGAAGGCTATAGAAAAGGTTCCTTCCTCAGAACAAGGCCAAGGATTTTATTCCAGACTATTCCTTGTTCCAAGAAAAGAAAATCAATGGAGGCCTATTCTCGACTTGTCCGCACTGATTACTTATCTCATTGTGCCAAAATTCAAAATGCTGACTCTACAGCAACTCCTTCCCATGCTGAGCAAGGGGTCTTGGCTGGTGACTCTAGACCTCAAGGAGGCATACCTGCATGTCCCTATCAAAGTTGCAGAAGATACCTCAGATTTCTTGCAGGGTCAGAGCATTATCAATTCTCAGCATTGCCCTTTGGCTTATCCACTGCGCCCAGAGTATTCACGAAATGCCTGGCATCAGTAATAGCACACTGCAGACTCCAGGGGATTCAAATCTACCCATATCTGGACGACTGCCTTATACAAGCGGACAACCAACAAACTCTGATAAAGGACTTAAATTATGCCATCAGTCTTCTGCAGGCCTTGGGATACACAGTCACCATGCACAAATCAAGACTTGTTCCATCCCAAAGAATAACCTTTCTGGGTGCGGATCTAGATACAACCACCCAAATGGCTTATCTCACAGAAGAAAAACAAAGTCAACTACCGGATTACTTCAAGAATCTGACAAGACAAACTCAGCTGACTGCAAGGAAAATCCTGCAGGCCCTGGGTTACATGGCATCCTGTATTCTTCTGATTCCACAAGCAAGGCTACATATGAGAACGCTACAGTGGTACCTAAGGAGTTTATGGACTCAGCACAGTCACAGTTTGGAAACTCTAATCTCACTCATTCCATGCCTTCACAAGGAATTTCTGTGGTGGGCTCAGGCCAGCCAGTCCAACAGAGGGCTGCCCTTCACAAAGCCAAAAACCTCCCAAACTATTACAACAGACGCTTCAGACCTAGGTTGGGGAGCACACATGGAGGGCAGAGGTATCCAAGGACAGTGGTCACGAAAGGAGCTACGCATGCACATAAATCAAAAAGAAATGCTAGCAGTGATGCACGCAATCGAGGCCTTCAAACTCTTTCTGCATCAAGGCCATCTACTAAGGACAGACAACACCACAGTTATGTGGTACATAAACAAGCAAGGAAGTACCCATTCTCACCCTCTGTGCAGACTGGCAATGAATCTATGGGATCTTTCCCTGAAACTCAATATACAACTACAAGCTCAGTTTGTGACAGGAAAGGACAATACACTGGCGGACAGCTTAAGCAGAAATATCATGGATGCACACGAATGGATGCTGCATCCAGACATTTTCCAACAGATAACACAATCTTGGGGGAGCCCGGACATAGATCTATTTGCTTCCCCCCACAATCATTAACTGAAGAAATTCTGCTCAAGGACATACCACCCACAAGCCTGGAAAGTGGACGCCCTCTCTTTCAGCTGGAGAAATCTGAAAGTGTATGCATTTCCTCCTCTTCCATTGATGTCCAAGGTGTTACTGAAGATCAGGTCAGAGCAGCCAAAAGTGATCCTGATAGCTCCGGACTGGCCAAGACAGCACTGGTACCCACTGCTAAGGAGCATGTCACATACAAAGCCATGGCCCCTACCTCTATGGCCACTTCTACTGACACAGCACAGATACAAAACTCTCCACTCCAACCTGAAAACATTGCAACTAACAGCGTGGAGAATACCTTGATTCCTCCTCAGGATAAGCTATCCCAGAGAGTAAAGAATATTATTCTGGAAGCTCGCCGCCCTTCCACAAGGAAGACATACTCAGCAAATTGGAAAAGATTTCTCATCTGGAACACCACAAAGGGCCTAGATGCAACAATGATGAACATGGCACATATTCTGGAATATTTGGCAGAAATGTTCCACAGTGGACTGTCTTACTCTTCTATTAAGATCCATGCTTCAGCAATTTCAGCAGAGTACAATACTGATCCCCCTGTCTTCTCTCATCCTCTCCTAAGACAATTTCTAAGAGGGATCAAAAACATCAAGCCTCCTAGGAAACCACCTGTACCTGCTTGGGACCTTAACTACGTGTTGGAAAAACTAACACTGCCTCCATTTGAACCAGCAGCATCTGCAGATCTACAGTACCTCTCATGGAAGACTGCTTTCCTTCTGGCAATAACCTCAGCAAGAAGAGTTTCGGAATTGCAGGCCCTGATGTCAGTTCAGCCATTTATTATTTTCCATCAGGATAGTTTTATTAAGAACTAATCCTACTTTTATGCCAAAGGTGGTATCCAGGATTTCATTGAATCAAGCCATTCACTTGCCTACCTTCTTCCCAAATCCACAGAACAAAGGGGAGAAACTGCTGCACACCTTGGACATTCACAGACAGTTGCGCTACTACTTGGACAGAACTAAAGGTTTCAGAAAAACTGACCAGCTGCTGGTTCTCAAGGAAGAGCAATTTCCAAACAGACAATTTCAAAATGGATAGGAAATTGCATCCGCTTTTGTTACTCATTTCATGGAAAGACTGTACCAACCAACATTAGACCTCATTCTACGAGAGCCACTGCCATCTCCACAGCATTCTTAAGAGGGGTGGCTACAAAAGACATTTTAGAAGCTGCCACATGGAGCTCCGTGCATACATTTGCCAAGCATTACAATTTACCTTTATATTCCAGATCCAGAGCAGGCTTTGCTACGACTGTCCTGCAGGGTGTCTTAGCTACACCATCCTTTTCCTAGCACCTCCACCCCCAGATTGGCTATGGTATTCTACCCATATGTGATGACTACAGATGCATCCTTGAAGGACATAGTACAGTTTTGTACCTACCATAAATGTAGATGTCCGATAGGTATGCATCTGTAGTCAGGTTTACCCTCCCTCCTTTCCCTCTGTGGTACTCCTAGGGTGCTTACCTCTCTATTAGCTAGCTGGGGGATCTATTATGGCGTATTTGTTTTATATATATATATATATATATATATATATATATATATATATATATATATATATATAATATTTTTGCAAATGTTTGGACTTTTTATTGCATTTTTCCAAATTTAGCCTTCATAGAGGGCACCTGGCATCTGGGGCAAGAAAAACTGAGTAAGATGGCGCCGGCTGATGCTTTTATACCCCAGGCGTTGTGATGTCGGGGAAAGAGCGACATCAGCCGACGCCGGACCCAGACTTTGGAATCCGGCCGACCGAAGGGCTGCCAGAGGCAGGACAACTCATATGTGATGACTACAGATGCATACCTATCGGACATCTACATTTATGGTAGGTACAAAACTGTACTTTCTGCATACAAAGCACTACAACCATTATTATTTCTATAGGTCTAATCAGGCTTCGCTAGGACCATTCTCCAGGGACTCCTGGACCCTTCCATTTCCCAAATGTGTTGTAAACAGGAATAAAATATACATTTAGCTAAGGCAACTGCAGCAGTGATCACAATGATGAACATAGCGTAGCTGTGTAAGTAAACCTAGCATAACAGTAGAAGTTTAATCAGTGTTGCAGTAGCTGCTCCCTCCATCCCACCCCCCCTTTTTGTTTTTTGATTATACTAGTGTGTGTGTCTGTGTGTTTGTATACATTTTTTTACTCCTAGCTATGCCCCCTCAGTGCTCAGCCTCTCTGTTGGTATGAAAGCTGTTAAAGGCTTGGTTCTCAAACGGTCTGCTATCAAAACTGTGACTTGAGATGCTCTGCAGATGGAAAACTCGAAACATGGATGTTTGAATTTCCATCTTGCTGAACATCTCAGTGTTCAAAAGTTTTTTATATCAGTGAATATGCTAGACCCAATCTTGACAGCTTTAGCAGGGGGTTGTTTAATATTAGGCCAGGTCTTGTGCCACTGTAGCACTTAACTGGTTTCTTTTTCCAAATAGAGCATAATCACCAGTCTCTATGCACTTTGTGTGTGTGATTGCTTAGTTAGTAGGGATAGCCGACATTATGCCTAACAGCCAAGGATTTAAAAAGTGTTTTGAATGTGGACACAAGCTCCCCTCTCCCCCCGGATCCACATATGCTATGTGTTGGTTTGGGCATTACCCACCTTGACAGTGTCAAGCTTGTCCTTTTAGTTGTAGGGTTTTTCAGACCAGGAGGGAGAAGGTTATAGTTAAGGGTCCCTCCACAGACATGATCTGCAATATCTGCTTCAGTTTATTCCATAGACACCTCTCTGGCAAGCAAGGATAAGAGGCTTAAAGACCAACAGAAAAAAAGAGTGAGAGAAGATTATGATGAAAGAAAAGGAAAAATCTGATTCGGCAAGGTCAAGGAAGTGTTCCCCAGAACAGACATTGCCTGGGTCAGATCTGAAGGTTCTGTGATAGTTGGAGCCAACAGTTCCTCAGATCTGTCATCCTCCTCCATGGTTGCAGTTCTGTTTGGACCTGGTGATTCTGGGCTATACTTACCCATTCTCCAAGAGCAAAGGTATTGGAGACCACCTTCGGTGGCTTCTCCTACACTGTCATCCGAGCAAGATGTCAAAAAGATTAGTAGTTCCTTACAATGCAGTTCCAGCTCAGGATTCTGTTGGTACCATCACCTAGGCACTTGAGTCTTGAGTTAGCTACCCCACCTCTTCTATCTCTGGTCCTGGTCTGTTCTTTAAAACCTACCATCTTGGATCTCATCTGTCCACGAGCTCCATTGCTGGAGCTGACTGTCCGAGTTGCTTCATATCTGACAACTTCCCTCCTCCTTTCGACTCCAGTTTGTTTGAATCCAGAAGAGACCTGGAGCCGAAGCTTTGGGGCCAGGGTTTGAGCGGATAGGTTAACAATGAAGTTGTCGGAACAGTCCTTTTCCCCTCGAATTTTTGATGCTCGATAGCTCAGCTTGGTGATCAGCTTCAGGGTCAAGACCTCTTGGCTCCACAGTATGTATTCTAAGTCTGAGGATAGGAAGAAGCCTATGGGGCCAGTCACTGCTTCGAGAAGTCTGAAAGGTTCCTATTGATGCTGAGGGAAAAGGCGTATCTAGTTCAGTTCCATCTGAACCCTGGTAGGCGAAACAGAGGGGGATGGTCCACTAATAACCATTTACCAGATGAGTCTGTGTTCCTGGAAGCCTTTGATTCTGGCTCAGCATCATCCTGGGTGGTACCACCTGTAGAACTGTCACTTACCGACCTTATGGCTCTACAGCATGGAAAGATCCAGTGTGATGATGGTAGCGACAAACACTAAAAAGGAACTGCGAGAGGAAAGTTCCTTGATCCACCCCCTTAACAGGGACTCTAGGATTATGGGCCAGTTTGGAAAGTGGAGGTAGGGTTCTGTGACTTGCACATTTAGAGTGAGCAATTATTTAGCCTTTGTCACCAGATTTCAGAGACTTGACCTGCCTCTGGCTAGTCAGAAGACTGTGGACTCTCCCAGCTTTCTACTCTTCAGTCTACTTGTAATGTAACCATGCAACTGCTTTCCAATGCAGCTGGTGACGTGACTAGAGCACCATGCATTGGCAAGCCTGGATGCATCTTTGTGATTGTGTGGAAAGCTTTGACATCCTTCATCAATGCCCCCTTTGATGGGCTCCATTCTTCTTGGACCAAAAGTAAGCCTGGATGCATCTTTGTGATTTTGTTGAAAGCTTTGACATCCTTCATCAATGCCCCCTTTGATGGGCTCCATTCTTCTTGGACCAAAAGTAAGTTGTGCTAACCAGGAATCTGCAGGATGGTAAGACGGTGTCTCTACAGTGATGATCTGTTTCTCCACACCTCAAAGAAAATCCTCTAGGGATTGGAGGGCTGGGAAGAAAATGTGGTTCTGTAAATTGCTGAGCTCTTGCAACAGCCCGGGGTAGACATGTGACTACAACTGCAGTGGATGTTTTGCTAGAGGCAGACCGCACAACCAGGGTTTTCCTTGGTCCATTTACCAAGAAGCCCTTTCAGCTCCCCTGAAGGGAAATCGGAGTTCTGCACTCTGGATGCAGTTGGGGGGGGGGTGCCTGTTTCAAGACCTACAAGCCTGGCAAAACATAATGGATTCTTGGGTGGTAAACATAATTTCCAGAGGCTATTTCATACCCTTTTCCCTTCCTCCTATAAAGAAGAAAAAAGTTCTTGATGATCTATCCTGTTAATGGGAATTTACAGCAGAAGTTTCCAAACTCCCAAGAATGAATTCTCCAACTGGTCTCCGAAGGCCAGTTAGTCCACTTTCTACTTACGGTTCTCTTTAATACCCAAGAAAACAGGGGACTTCAGACCCATTCTGGACCAGTCACATAATCTGTAAAATAGACAAAATTCCAGATGGTCACCACAATTCAATCCATTTTTCCTCTTTTTTTGAAGGATGATTGGATGTGCTCCATAGATCTCTAGGATTCATTCTATTACGCTAAGACAGAGAAGCATTCATGGAGAGTCAACTGTTTTGGGCTGGGGGTCAGTCATTATCAATTCAGAGCCCTGCCTTTCGGTGTCATCAAAGCCCCTAGGGTATTTACAAAAATGATGGCAGTGGTAGCACCCCATCTTTGCCTGGCTCGTAACTGTCACCTCCAACAACCTGTTATCGAACTATCGGGATCATCTGCTCCATCTGATACAAAAGCTAGAGGGTCACAGTCAGCTTAAACAAAAGTCATCTTACACCTACTCAACAGTTTACAGACTGGCAGACTTCCCCACTCCAAAATGCTGTCCCTACATCTCACAGCCACTCAAGTTCTCCATCACCCTTCAACTCCAACAAGACCAGTTCTCCACCTCTTATACCTAATTTCTTCTATCAGTCCACACTGTTCCATTAGCCGGATTTTACACAAGTGCTTCAATGGACTTCAGCTGTGCAGTGGTCCCAAAACGTCTGCTACATACAAAAAAATCATCTCACTAGAATCTGCAGATGACACATTTCCTGGTGGATAAAATCTCCTTCAATGACAGAAAGACATCCACTCCAAATGGATCCACCTGTAGCTGTTGTGACCTCTGACACATCACTTCTACGGTGGGGGTGCATTTTGAAAGGAAGTCTGTACAAAGTACTTGGTCACACACAGGTCAAACCTTCACATCAGTATCTTGGAGATGAGGGCAGTCGCCCTAGCGTTGCAGGCAATTCAGAATGTCCTTCCCAAGGGTGTGATAGCTCTATATCCAGACAACATGCCAGTAGTCTGGTATGTAAACAAACTGGGACGAACACACTCCTACCTCTTATGTTGAAAGGCCATGAGAGTTTGGCAATGGGAAATGGCTTTTCATTGCTTTATGATTGCAATGCACGTACTGGAATCAAATTAGATTATATTGAAAAAGAACTGTGCAAATTGGATCCAAACCAAGCGCAGGGAGGAGACTGGATAAGTAGCAATGACCTGAGAACACTTGAGCAAGAACTTACACTGCCATTACATCTGTTATTCACTAGGCCATATAAATATGGGGAGATTCCTCAAGATTGGAGACATGCACTTATTAAACCAGTCTAAGGGAGAGGGGAGTAGGACAAATCCAGAATCATATGGACCCTTAAGTCTACTTTCATGTTGTGGAAAAGTAATGGAGAAGGTAATACTGGGTGAGTTATTGTCAGAACTGGATAGGTTGGGACTTGAAACCATATGTCAGCACGTACATGTTGAAAATAGATTTATTACCACCTGCAACATGATCTATAACAGTATAATGACAGCTGTGAATGAAAACCTGTGATGTGATTTATGTAGATTTAACTTCAGCATTTGACAGTCATACACAAAACATTGATCAATAAATTAGTACAACTAGGTATTAATGTACTGTTGATGAGATGATTAGCTGCATGGCTTACAAATAGGACATGGCAAGTATCACACACCAACTGGACAGGTGAATTCCTTGGTTACAGTCAAGGTGTCCCACAGGGCTCTGTACTAGGTCCTTACTTTAGATTGTATCTTTCAGACCTTACGTTTTCATTTGAGGTGTTCTACAGTCTATATGCTGACGACCTGAAATTGGGTAAACTGATTACAAGCATCACAGATAAGGCATGTTTGCAAAATAATTTGACTAAATTGACCATTTGGGCACAGGAGAATATGTTGATAAATGCATCAAAAACTAAGCATATGAGATTTGGGAGACTTAAACTGAAGGGTGAACATTTAATGTACAGCACACAGTGATTTAAACTGTAGACTCATTTAAGGACCTGCATATATGGGTAGATTCAGCTAAGAGTTTTTCTAATCATATCAACCAATTGGCTAATGATAGTCATAGAACTATAGGTTGTATAAAAAGATTTGTAAAGTCTAGGAAATCAAACATAATGAAGTTGTTTGTTACTTGCATTAGACCCAAACTTAAGTATGGAATAACAATATGGAAACCCTATAGGAAAACAAGCATGAATAAACTGGAAAGAGTACAGCGGAAATATACTAAGGGCATATATGGATGTGAAAATCTCAGTTATGAAAGACTAAAATATCTGAACTTGTACAGTGTCTCTTACAGATATTTAAGAGGAGATCTTATTCGGGTATATAGGGCATTTAGGGACAACTTCCTCTAGGAATGTTTGGGGTTATCAAAAAGTACTAGAGAATCATCAGATAACCTATGTAGAAGATTTTATAGGAATGAGAAGTGTACTAATTGGTTCTATGACAGAGTAGCTGATGCTTGGAACACTTCCAAATTACATTAAAGCAAGTACTAGTTTAGATATTTTTAAGAACAGTCTGGACATTTATTATGGGAGCAAGTGTTTTGGTGTATTGTCAAGCTAGAAGGGCTTTAATGCCTGTGCTTGAAACATTTGTATTATATATACAGAAGACATCCAGTGTGTTAGAGGACATACTGAGCAGAGATCTTAATGTCTCATGAGTGGTCCCTCAATCCAGCAGTGACCACCTTGACTTTCCTTCCCTGGAGTCTGCCTTTCCTGCAATCTCTCTGCATCTTACCTAAACAGCAAATGCAGCAGTTACCTGGCCCTGATATCTCTGCAGGGACAGTCACCGAGACATGCTACAGTCCACAGTTGACCCCCAGGTCTCTCTTTTATTTTTTTTTTTTCCTATCCCTTCCCCCCATTGCCCTTGATGAACAAATGTATACAGAAAGCAAGAGTGTGCAAGGCCAGAGTGGACCTCATTACCCATTTTTGGCCCCAACAAATGTAGTTTCCCTTCCTATGGCCTCTATTGGTTCATCTGCCATGGATGTTGGATCAGTATCCAAACCTCTTAACACACCTGGCTGGACTGCCTCCTTTTGACGAGAAATCCATAGTTAACTGCTTGGTTCCTTAAGTTCTAACCTTATCCAGAGATACCATTGCCCAGATCATGTCAGTGTCTCAAGCAGTCCACTAAGATCTACCATTGTAAACAGAAGAGGTTTTCCATTTGGGCTGTCAAGGTTCATCTTTTCTCTACTGCTGTTTCTTCCATTTTAGAATTCTTGTATGAGCTTTTCCACAGTGGCTCTAGCCATTCAGCTATCAAACTGTAGATGGCCGCTATCTCAAGTTTCTAAATATTTGTACTGCAGCTACTTGACCAACAGTTCACACCTTTGCATCTCACAATAAACTGGATACTGTCCAGGTCATGCTCTTCCTTGGTTCCACCATTCTAAGGAGCATCCTTGATGCCACACAGGTATAACAGCTTAGGAATTTGACCCATGGTTGTATCTGAAAATAGACAACATTGGATACCAAAGTTATGTATTTAACGTAACGACAGATCCATGTCTGACTTTTATCCATTTCAACCTCCCTCCTGCCCCCTTTCAAAATGACATAAATGGGCTTCTGGTGACCAAGTAGTTTTTCTGGCACACCCTGTCTGTGAGCAGTCCTTCCTGTTTTGTAACCCTGGCAATTTATTTCTGTATACTAGGTTTAGTCTTGAA
>NC_056728.1:319253598-319293598 GCF_019279795.1 Protopterus annectens
GGCATTCAAAAGAGTACTGTCTCAACCTAGGCAGATGTTTGCTTTTGCAGTCTGACCCAACCTCTCCCACCTGCCATAGTGTCTGCCAGGGTCTGCAGCCTGCTGTCCTTGTCCAGTTGGGGCAATCAGTTCTTGAAAGCCTTGATCATGTTCTCCCTAGTGAGACTTTATACGTTTGAGTCCTCTTCTGAGCAGCCGGAGAGGTTCCCAGAATACACAAGTGTAAGACGAGACACTGAGGGGTTTCCCTAACAACAGATAAAGATTTTGAGGCAGAAGGTTCCTCCAGATCCCCCTTGAGGACATGTCATTCAGGGTAATTGTAGAACTTAAACAGAAAAGGGAATGGTCTTTCCAAACTCTCTTGGAGAAATTGGTTTTCTTCAAGGCTTTCGGTTCTGGCCTGTATACTACTAGAGTAGTTCCCCAGCAGATGAGATGGCTGATGTGATAACATCCTTAGCTTGGAAGGAACCTGACACAGCTGAGCCCATTCCAAGAAACTAGCTATATTCTGTGGTTATGGTGGCAGTGTCTAAAAAGAAATTTGCTATGGAGAGATTCCATGTCCACTCACCAAACAGAGAACCACATCCCCTGGACAAATTTGGGAAGGGAGTCTACACCTCATCAACCCCTTTTCAGAGAGATTTGCTCAAGTATTTATCGGATTCTTTCCCAGGGACCTAGTCTGTGGATCAGAAGACTGATTCTCCGCTGGCTACCCTACATTCCCTAGCCAATGCATCTATATGCGTTATCTCTAATGCCACCAAGGAGGTGTCTAGAGCAGCTGGCACTGGTATTTCCATTAGAAGGCATGCCTGGATGGATCAATGTGACTTTGCGGTGCGGTTAAAAATGTCCTTTGTCAGTGCCCCTTATGACAGATCAACCTTATTCAGTCCAAAAGTGAAGGAACAATTTCCAGAAGTGAGCAGGATGGCAAATCCCTGTGTGATATAGGGATTAAATTCCGAACCCCTCAGAGGACTTTCTCCAGGAAATAGAACATGGTGAAAAGAAAGTGGTTCCAGAAATGTCAGGGTATTTCATCTGATACGTATGGAGACCGAGCTTCCCCTGGCAGAGGGGGAAACTCTAACAGACGTTGCCCAGGAGGCAGACATGGTTTTCAAAATCAAGTCTTCAGGGGTCCTTTCTCAGACAAGCCTTTTCAGCACTCCTGAAGGGTTACCAGACTGTTGCACTCTGGAGGTAGCTGGAGGGGGGGGATACTTATCGGCTTGGATATCTATCACTCAAGATAAGTGAGTGCAGAGAAATAACAGAGGCTATTTCATCCACTTTCACATCACCCCATTGCTTAAGAAGAAAATTCTGATTCACCCTCACAAAGAGAATATGCAGCTTCAGAAATAGAGAAGCTTCTAAGAAAGTCATCCACAAGGTCCCATCAGACCAGAGATATCCAGAGTTTACTCAAGATTTTTAGTACTATAGAAAAACAGGGACTCGAAACTAAGTTTGGATCTAAGCCATATAAACAAGTGTGTGAGACAAGCTCAATATCAGATGGTCACAGTTCAGTCTATTCTTCCATTACTAAGGAAGACCTGGATGTGCTTGATCTTCAGAATGTGTGCTACCACGTAAAGATGGACGGATGCTCTAAGATGAAACTATCACTCCCGATGTTCTTCGTGTTTCACTGTTGCAGTCATCATATTTGGGTTATCCCTGCCAGGATAGCCCTCGGTCGGCCGAAATACCAGAGGCTTAGTATTTATGCATCGGTTGCTGTCGCTTCAAGACTGACGTCAGGTTGTCAGTAATATAAAGTAAGGCAGCCAACGCCATTACATCAGTGTTTCTTGCCACGGAACACGAAGCAGAAGCAGTTCGCACGAGTGCTGGTTGGCCACTACCAGAGTTTCATCTTCCGATTTGAAGCTGAAGTCTTCTAAAGCTAAGTACCCCATTGGGGAACCTTTTTTCTTGCACTTGCCGATGTCAGAAAAAGTTAACAATTGTCTTGCCTGTGGAAAGCAAATACCACACAGAGGCTTTCATTCTTACTGCATCACTTGCTTAGGCCCAGACCACCACGTCCACCGCTGTCGTTTCTGTGCTTTGTTCAACGCCAAAACTATACATCATCGGGCCCTTATTGTAGCTAGATATTTTCGCTTACAGTCCTAGAATTCTGATATGGCTTCAGTAACCCATCCGACAGCAGATCTTCCAAAAAACATAAAGATAAAGACAGACCGCACAGGTCCAAGTCTACTGACGATACTTCCATTAAGCTAGTAGTCAGTTCTCTGGTCCTCAGTGAGGTGCGTTTGCAGCCCCTGATGCCCACTTCTGTAGATTTGCAGGCTGCTACCGAGCCCTTACGGAGTCTGGTATGCCGCAAAACTCTTTCTCTACTAAGGATCCTGCAGTTCTCTACCTTGGTTGGGTCCAGAGCCACTGAGCAGGCACCGGCTTCCGAGGAAGTCCTTCGCACTACCGATTCTCGACAGACATCTTTCATGTCTACCATTCTTTTGAAAACTACCGAGTTTCTTAAACCCAGGGTACGAACCACACCCAAGAAACTGACAACCCAAACTCAGGCACCTACTTCCTTGCCTCAGTCTCAAATGCTTAAAATGGCAGAAGACCTTATCTTTCTGATCAGGGGAAGCAAAGCTATCCCTTCCAAAAGAAAGATCTGTCCCCTGTAGCTTTTTCTGAACAGAAGTCTGATGACATTGATGCATCTGAATATGAAGTCATGCTACCCCTCTCTGCTTATGAGGATTCTGATGCAGAGGATTCCATTCCTTCAGCCTCTCTTCCAGAGGATTTTTCCTTTTGGGAACCCTTCATACCTTAAGGGAGCATTTCCAGTGGGAAATTCAGGACTACCTTCAGTCTAAAAGAGAGACTCAGGGAATTCTTAGATCTTCCACAGCACAGACCCCTGGACATTCCCCCAGTCCTGGATGTTGTGGAGGATGTTTTTCTGGAATCCAGTCTGACTCCTGGCACCCTCCCTCCTGCACCCAGAAAACCAGACAGGTGTTAGAGTCCCTGACTCTCACAAATTTCTTTTCAAAAATCCTACTGCTGACCCTGAAGTAATTTCTCAAGGGCCCAAAGGAATTAAAGGTACCTCTGCTAAAAATCCCATCCCCTCAGATCGGGATTCCCAAGCACTAGACAGATGTGGTAAAATAGTATACACCTCTGCTACTGTTGCTATCTGAGCACTAAATTGCCAGTTCCATGTGCTTAAATTTCAGCAACATACCCTGGAACTCCTCAAACACAAAATGTCTTCTTTTCCTGCTTGTGCAGACTCTAAAGAGTTACATGAGTTAATGCATTCTGCAAGTCAAGTAATCACACACACCTTGCACTGTGGTTTTGATGCCCAGCTTCTTGCAGGGCAGCAGTCACCGGTTTTCTCCTTAGAAGACATGCATGGCTTAAGGAATGGCCCTTGCCAGACAATGTTAAATCTAATTTGTTGGATGCCCCCTTGCACAAAAATATCTTATTTGGGACTAAGGCAGAAGAGGTCTTCAAAAAGATGGAAGAAAAAGCAAAATCTATGCAGACAGTTAAGGACTTCTTACAAGTCCAGCCACCCAGGTTCAGCAGGCATTGCCCCTCCAAGCACTGCTTCTTTTCCGCTCCCACCAGGCCAGTATAGCCCAGACCCCATGGAAGCAACCCCCCCCCCGGGACAACAATCGCGGGGAATGCAGAGATCTAAACAGTAGACATCCTCCACTTAAAAAACAGGGAGTTCCAAGCCCACCCCCTTATGTAAGAACTCACAATGACTACCTCGCCCACGACCTCCCTCTGCCCACCTATACTTACCCTGGGAGGAAAACTCTCTTTTCACGCAAGCACCTGGGCCACCATTACCAACGGCCGCTTGGTTCTCAACATAGTGTCCCAGGGATACACATTTTCTTTCCACACCCTTCTAACTCCAAAAGGGTTCCCAGGCCTACCTCCAAGACAGTGGGCAAAGGTGCAAAAGCAAGTCCTTTCCCTGTCTCTCTGAGGGCAACAGAGCATGTTCCTGCAGAACAGAAAGGCCAAGGTTTCTACTCCAGACTTTTTCTGGTACCCAGAAAAGAGGTCACCTGGTGCCCCATCCTCTATCTATCCATTCTAAACTCCTTTCCTGGTGATATCAAAATTCAAAATGCTCACCCTCCAGCAGCTGCTACCCATGCTGTCCAAGAATGCTTGGCTAGCCACCCTAGACCTAAAAGTGGCCTACCTCCACATTCCTATCAGGGAATCATGCAGGAAATATCTCCGTTTCGGGGCAGGATCTCTGCACTTTCAGTTCTCTGCACTTCCCTTTGGCTTATCTACTGCTCCAGAGTTTTCACAAAATGTCTGGCTCCAGCCATTGCAGACAAAGGAATATCCAGATTTATCCCATACTTAGACGACTGCCAAAGTCAGGCAGACAGCCAGAAAAAGCTGCTCAAGCACTTGGCCTTTGTCAAGTCCCTACTAACCTCCCTAGTGTACACAATCAACAAAAAGAAATCCAAACAAGTACCCACCCAAAGGATTATGTTCCTGGGAGCAAGCCTGGACACAGCATCCTAGATGGCATTCCTTACACCAGCAAAGCAAACTTTCCTGACAGCCTACTTCTCTCAACTAGCCACCAGACCCCAGTTATCTGCAAGGAAAATCCTACAAGCTCTGGGTTCATGGCATCTTGCATTCTACTCATTCCATATGCCAGACTGCATTTGAGGAAACTTCAGTGGTACCTTAAACGCCTTTGGTGTTAACACTTCCGAGGGCTAGAGACTCTTATACCCATGCTACCTTGCCTCAGAAAACATTTTCTTTGGTGGGCAACAGCATGCTTCTTCAACAAGACAACCTTTCTCACCATCCCCCTGCCGCCCAGACCTTCACCACAGATGCATCAGACTATGCCTGGGGGCACACCTGGGTGGCAGGTCCATACAAGGTCAATGGAGCCCCACAGCAAATCCATCCGCACATCACCCAAAAAGATGATAGCTGTCCAGCACGTCTTGACACCTTTCAAGCCCCTTCTTTCCCCAGGGGCTCTCCTGATCAAAACAGACTAACACCACTGTGATGTGGTATGTCAACAGGCAGGGAGGGACTCACTACCGTCTATGCAGGCTGGCCATGACCCTTTGGCACACAGCCTCTGCTATGCAACTCCACCTGTTAGCGCAATTCCTACCAGGTTCTCAAAACTCTCTGGCAGACCACTTAAGCAGAAATCTTCCAGACCCGCATGAGTGGCAGATCGACAAAAGAACCTTCACCCTGATAACTCAAAAATGGGGTACCCCGAAGGTCGACCTGTTTGCCTCCCACACCAACCATCAACTCGGAAATTTCTGCACCAGGGAGCATCGCTGCATGGCTTGGAAAGTGGATGCCCTGTCCTTCCCCTAGGTCAGTCTATCTGTCTATGCCTTTCCTCCACTACCTCTCATCCCCAGGGTACTGCTCAAAATAAAGGAGGAAGAGCCAAGGACAATTATTGCTCCAGACTGGCCTTGTCAGCATTGGTACCCACTGCTGCACAGCTTGTCCCCACTGCCACCATGGCATCTCACTCAGATTCCAATCCTCCTGACCCAGGGGGAAGGAGAATTCATGCATTCCCAATTGCAGACCCTCAATTTGATAGCTTGGCTTATTCCCCCCTAACCCCCGATCTGCCAACCTCAGGCAACAGGTTCTAGATGTCATATGCGAGGTCAGATGCCCTAGCACTAGAAATTCTTATGCTGGCAAATGGAAAAGGTTCAGCACCTGGATTCAGGCTAAGGGAGCTAATACGGCACAGCCCTCCCTCCCTCAATTACTTAGCTGAACTGCTACACAGTGGTCTTTTTTTCCACTTTTAAAATTCATGCCTCTGCTCTCTCTGCTCATTTCCCCACTGAGCAGCCCCAGTTCTCACACCCTGTGATCAAACTGTTCTTAAGAGGGGCTAGCAACTTGAGGCCACTCAAGAGAGCACCAACTCCTGCTTGGGACCTTAACTTTGTGTTGGAAAAGCTCACCCTGCCCCCCCCCCCCTTCGAACCAGCCTCTTCAGCAGAGCTAAAATTGTTCTCCTGGAAGTCAGCTTTCCTTCTGGCCATCACTTCAGCCAGAAGGGTCTTCGAGCTGCAAGCACTCATGGCTGTGGAACCCTTCATCATCTTCCATGCTGACAGGGTATCAATCAGGACTAACCCATCCTTCATGTCCAAGGTGGTGTCCAGTGTGGCTCTCAACCAATCCATTCATTTACACAACTTTTTCCGTAACCCACAGAATAAGGGGGAAAGGATCCTGCACTCCCTAGATGTGTACAGACCGCTCAGATTCTATCTAGACAGGACGGAATCCTTCAGAAAGTCTGATCAATTGCTGGTTAGCTTTGCTGCAGGGACAGAGGGCAAAGCCGTCTCCAAACAAACCATTTCCAAGTGGATAGCACACTGCATCCATTTCTGTTACAAGCAACACGGAAAGCCTCACCCCAAGTGGGGGGGGGACTCACTCCACCAGGACAGCCTCCACCTCTGCAGCTTTCCTCAGAGGAGTTTCGACCAGGGACGTCCTGGAGGCTGCCACCTGGACATCTGTTCACACCTTTACCAAACATTACCACCTGCCTATCTTCTCCAAATCCAGGGCAGGGTTTGCCTCTGCAGTCTTGCAAGGCATCCTAGCCAGCACCTAGTTTTCTTGACTGCCTCCACCCATTTCCTCAGCTTTGGGAATCAACCCAAATGTGATGACTGCAACAGTGAAACACGAAAAACATAGTACAGTTGTGTACACTTACCATAAATGTAGATGTTCGAGTGTATTCACTGTTGCAGTTCTAGTTTCCCTCCCTCCAAACCCCTCTTCTCTTCTCTTTCCTTACAAGGGACATATTGGTATTTACTTTCTACTAGTGGGGTTCTTCCACCAGAACCGGCTTCCCACTTGGGAGCTCCTGATAGGTTAGGGCAAGAAAAACTGATGTAATGGTGTCGGCTGCCTTACTTTATACTACTGACGACCTGATGTCAGTCCTGAAGCGACAGCAACCAACATAGAAATACTAAGCCTTTGGTATTCGGGCTGAACGAGGGCTACTCTGGCAGGGATAACCCAAATGTGATGACTGCAACTGTGAATACACTCGAACATGTACGTTTATGGTAAGTGTACACAACTGTACTTTCAGAGCTCAGCCCTTTGGACTCGCCACAACTCCTCAGGTGTTTAGCAAATGCATGGCAGTAGTGGCAGCTCGACTATGACTGCAGGGATTCCCGGTGTTATTTGGATGACTGGCTCATAACCACACTTCCTGGAGATCTACTCATTCATGCCAGAGATCCTTTGCTCCACTTGTACTTAGACCGAGGGATAATGGTAAACTTTCCAAAATCTCAGCTGCAGCCAGCCCAGTCTTAAGAATTTATTGGAGCACTTTGCAATACAAGAGCGCAGTGATTGAGAAACTTCCACAGTCAAGAATATCCATCTGTCTACAAGCTCAACAAGTCAAGTCTCACAAGAAGCCACCTGCCAAAACAGTTTTTCAGTCTTTGGGTTTCATGATCACCTCCATAATCTTGGTACAGATGACCAGATTATATGAGGATTCTTCAGCTGATTTTGGCAGTCCAGTGGTCTATCAAGAAATAACCCATGTCGTATCTAGTCATTCTGCCAAATGACTTGCAGGGACCACATTTAGTGGTGGATAACTTTCCTCCTTCTGCAGGGCCGTCTCTTTATCCTACCATCTCTGCAGTGCTCGGTGACCATGGACGCTTCCCTACAGGGGTGGGGGGGCATTTTTTTGGGAACAGTCCAAGGCACGTGATCTTATGTCAATGCCAGTCTTGATATCAGTATCTTGGAGATGAGAGCAGTCATCCTAGCACTGCAGGCCTTTCAGGTCTTTCCTCCCTTAGATGTGATTTTGATTTAAGTAGACAACATGGCTGTCATTTGGTGCATCAACAAAGGGGGAGAAATCAAATCTTACCCCTTCTGTCAAGATGCCATGGCAATGAGCGATATCCTGTTGCTTTGATAGCAGTGCTTATTCCGGGGAAATGCAACATCCTTGTATACAGGTTGAGCAGGTTCATTCAGCTCCCTCATGAGTGGTCTCTCAATCTTTTTGTAACAGAGCATATTTTCAGCTGTTGGGGCCAACCTTGGTGCAGTCTCTTCACCGCTCTCCTGAACACGAAGTGCAACAAGTTCTTTGCTCTGACCCCCCCCCCCAAGAGAATGAGTCACTCAGGGATGCTCTGATGGAACCTTGGACCCGAGGACTCCTTTATGCCTTTACACCCATCCCATTGATTGTAAAGCTTCTGTAGAAAGCATCAGCGTTGAACGTCTTTGTCATCCTCACTGACCTCATTGTGTAGGTAACTTCCTCTGACAACATCAAATTCACCCTCCTTGGTACTTGGGCTCGCATCCAAATTTAATCGCTCACTTGTTGGGTTGGTCTCCCCCAAACATACAACCCTCAAACTAACCTTGCATGTGGTTTCTCTAATTCTGATGGCTCAGCAGTCCAGGTTTTCCCCTTTCATTGTCCATTTTATCTTCTCACAAACCTTCCAGTAGGAAAATTTAGAAGAGTAAATGGAATTTTCTGTATGGGCTGTGGAGAAAGGCATTGGCCCCTTTTTTTTTTTAACTCTCCTTATGGCCATCTTAGGCTTCCTTGTTCACCTTTTTCATGATGGAGCTAACTAATCCACTATCAAAGTTCAATTGGCTGCCATTTCTTTTCACATTGGGGAAGGTCTATAGCCCTATAGCTTTTCTTATGTTACCTAAGGCCTTTATCTGGGGCACCTTCCTTCTATTCTTCCCACTCGGAGATCCAGTTCCACCATGAGACATCTCTTCTGTTTTAGTTTTTGATAGGTCCTCTTTTGAATCATCAGCTAAAGCTGATTTAAAGTTCCTGTGTAGGAAGACCTTGTTTCTTCTGGTGGCTATCACTTTTGCCAGAAGAATTTCAGAAATTGCATGCACTTTCTCCACCCCTCATTTTATTTTTCACAGAAAATGAGCATGTCTAAGGACAAATCCATTCTTTTGCATGTAACTTCTGAAGAGACCATCAACCAGTCCATTAATTTACTAGTCTTTTTCTCAAATTTCTCCAATGGCAATTATACTTTGCATTTGTTAGATGTTCATCGCCAGCTGTGTTTTTATATATACCGCACCAAACCTTTCAGAAAGTCTGATCAGCTATTGTTTCCTTTTCAAAACCCAAACTGAGACAAGTGGTATCCAAAATATCCTTACTTTGAGGGTTGTCTCTGTATTTCATTGTACAAAGAGGAGAGATCACTCCCTTAAAACCCTAAACCACCCTCTGCAAGATATGTGACATAATCTACAACCTCCTCCTTTAGTGTTCCATTAGTAACATTTGTGCTACAGCTACCTGCACTTCACATTATAAATTTGATATTCAGTCCAGATCCAGGTCTTTTGGTTCAGCTGTGCTTTGGAATATCCTTCCATGAGGCCTTCCAAAGGTTAAAGTAGTTGGGGACTATCCCATATGTAGATGTATGAATGGAAAAAGCAGCATCAGATAAAGTTGTGAATATTAGATCTGTGTTGTATTCCTTTCCTTTCTCTACTATCCTCCACCCATAACGAGGAATATTTCATTATCACTTTTTTCTGCACTTGGATGGGTCTAACTGACCTTACCTTGGCTCCTGAGTGTTTAGGCAGTCTCACCTTAGTCCCTTGTTTTCTTTCACCCAGATGGCATACGTCAGTGATTAAGAAAGAAACTCATTGAAAAATATTTTTTTTTTCAAATTAGTGTAGGTGGATTCATTCAATCTGGGGTAGCTTAGTCGATGCATAGGGTCAATGGGTAGGGAGAGGAGCCTAAACACCAGATCCTAAGCTTTGAACTGCCCAAGTTTGATCAAACAATGGACCTGGGACTTGTATGTAGATGAATGGATGGAGTATAACAGGTATAATGTTACAGTGAGTATGTTGCTTTAATTTTAGACTCTTGCAAGAGAGGCGCTGAGTTGGCTGAGAGAGCTAAGGTTAAATGATGGTGGCTGTCTAAGCTAGAGGAAAAAAAATGCAGGAGTTTTCCTTCATGGGCTGGGAAAGCTGGGAGCAGAGTAGTAGGTTGGCTTGTTGCGAAACCAACAGCCAGTTTGCTGTGGTTAGTGTATGACAATGGGATTCATACTTTAGGGAAAGGGTAATGAAGTGGCAGATGGAGTTGGAGGTTTTGAATGGTGGTAGTTTTGTTTGGAGGCAGATGCTACAAGAGGTAGGCAGTACTCCTGTTGGACTAGAAGAATCCCTTTGCCAATAGTATATCTTGTTGGGTAGGAGTGGAAAGGGGAATTTTGTTGGCCCAGAAGGGGCGCTGAAAGGCCAACCTTTGAACCACCAGCAGCATCCTCCTCGCAGTTCTTGGCATGGAAGACCGTTCTTCTGCTAGTTATTACATCAGCCCAAAGGATTTCAGAGTTAGACACATGCATGCACAAACAGTTGATTATGGCATTCCAAAGGAAATTGTCAGCAAAAGCCTTTGTTTACTTTGGTTACAGAATTTCACTTAAACCAGTCCATGCAGCTGCTCATCTTTCCAAATCTTTAAAACGAGGGGGGACAATTTTGCACACTCTGGATTGTGCACAGACAACTGTGGTACTTGACAGACATGATCAAGTAAGTGTGTGAGAATTGTAGATTAGCTGTTTAAGACATTTTCCAAGCAAACCATGTCCAAATGGTTGTTGTATTGCATTTCTTTGTTACCCAGTTAATGGAGAAAAGGCTAGAATGTCAAATCTTGTATAACCAGAGGCACAATAACTCCTGTGGCCTTTCCTCAGTGGGTTTAAGTGTACAAGCTGTTACAGAGGCTGCTAACTTGGTCCATGGTTCACACCTTTGAACATTACAGGTTGGTTTCCCCTAGGGCCATACCAAGGTTTACTACCTAGATCTTGCAAAGGGCCGCAGCAACCTCCACAACAGACTCAGACAAGTCCTCATACCTTGCCACCTCTGAAAATATTCAGATTATCAAGTACTAGTGCAGAGGTGATCCATATGATAAACCTACTACAGTTGTCTAAGAAGTTAACACGATAATAGATACCAATACAGGTATCATAACAAAATTCTCCTCTTGCTTCTTAAGGCCGCCTGGGGCTAAAGTAGATTTACCAAACTATCTTTTTTTCTTTTTCTCTATCCAAGCTCCCACATCCACCCCTTTGCAGGGCCACCAGTATGGATAGTATGGGGATCCAGGTTACCAAGATCTCAAGGTTTTCCAATGCTCTGTCTGTTAGGGTGCAGTCTGCATGACCAGAAATTAGCCTAGGAAACTGTGAGGAAGCTGTTCCCAGGTTGAATTTTAGGAGAGAGAGAGAGATCTATGAAGATGGTGCTTTATGCTGTGTGTGCACTGACGTCCTGGGGATATGACCATCTATCTGGCTGGAAGGGGAAAGACTACTACACTGTAGACATTAGACCTTCTGTGACTTAAGTCCTAGGAAGTACTACTGCAACAGAGATGCCATATTTGATTATAGTAAGTTCTTACACAACTGTACCTCGTGTTACTGCTTCGATCTTTCTACATTATATTAAAATAATCTGGTGCCATGCTATCCTACTTCAGAATGACTCAGCTGAAATTTCATGGATTTCATTTCATGTGCGTACTGCTCCGATTTATGCTGTTACATTGCTTTTAGCAATTTCCAAATAAAAGCTACGTTGAGGTTTTCTTCTCGGTTCTTTGGTTTGATTCCCTCATTTCCCTCTTGGCCACTGTTGATTTAAATGGGTAGTGGTGCTGATCACAGCTCGCTTTTATGGACATGATCTATGATAGTGGCAAGAGCAGTGCAAACAAAGTAGCAGTGTGTAGTAATAGTACGGCATTAGTGTATCACCACAATAAATATTTACCTTTCAAACTACAGTTTATAATGCATACAGGACAACATTACATGTTTGCCCACATCTGGCTAAATGTAGTTAATAGATATTTTGAACAAATCATTTGTAAAATATAAATATCAAAGGTCCTTGAAGTTTAAATTCTACTTTAGTCCTCCGGTGACATCAACAGGAGTTAGTTTGTGTGTGGGTCCATAAACTTTTAATAGATGTAATACCGAGCATGTGCAGGCCTATGTCTATTAAAGTCTATGAACATATTTACAGGCTGATCTTCAGGCAGCGTCAACAGAGAAAGAAAAAACTGTGGGCTCGTTTTAAAAAGTTTATAAAGCTTTTTAATAAAATATCTTTCACATTAAAAAGATAGCATAGATGAATAAAAGCACTGCAGTCCATAAGCTATTGATGCACCTTTCAAGTGTGACTGTACACTTGAAGAGCTTCTGAATGTCACTAAATGTGCAAGCAGGTATTTAAAAAAAATTATGCATAGAAGTTGATGTGTCTGTATGGAAACAGTCTTCCATCAAAAAAGCAACTTGTGGATCAAACAATGATACCTAAATATTGATCCACAAAGGATAAAAAAAAAAAAATCACAATTTTTTTTGTGTGGGCAAGTCCCCTGCATTCCCAAAGCCCATGCTAATTGTATATGCCAACTCGGAGATCACACTGCACAGGGGAAAGGGCATAGTCCGCAATCCCCCCTGTACAGCAATCTCGTACTGACGAAACAGCTATACTTCGATCTATAGTTTGTTTTGCTGAACTGGCTCTATCTCATTGACAAAGTGACTACTTGACAAAATGTTCCGCTTCCTTGTGTGTGTATTTGTTTATACCTACTCACGCGTATATACTGATACATATATGCACACATATATGTATGTATCTACATATATTTATATATACACGTGTGTGTATGTATATAATATATATAAAAAATAAAGCACGAAGACCAGCTCACAGGAACAGAGTACACTTTTTAATATGAGCGCTTTCATCCGGCATAAAACCATCTGACTTCTTCAGATTAACTGAACATAAAATATTTATCTACACACACACACACACATATATATAATGTGTGTGTGTGTATATGAGAGAGAACAAGGACATTGGGAGGCATACTTGCTGTATGCACTTCAGTGCAGTGTGTGTGTGGAAGGCGGTAGCACAAGGCAGGCACTAGAATCCAGAGGAGAGAGCTAAAGGCAAGGGTGTTAGAACCAGGGTTATAGCCAGGATTTTCAAATTTGTACGCACAGCTCCCAAACTGCTGCCCAACAAGCCACACCCAAATTAACAATGTTGACCAAGCCACACTCCCTTCATATTGCTGACCTCTTGAACAGTTCACTGGAAAGTATAAGCCTGAGTAGTAATTACTTACATGATGAAACAGCGTGAACATTTCATTCCAAAAGACCAGCTTCCTTGAGTCAACAAGCAAAATAACTTTCCATTTACACATTGGTAAATTGACCGCTTTGCATCCCAAGATTATTCTTCCCCTTTGCAGGTCCTAACCCCGTAGTAGCTAATTATTGCTCCAGTAGTGCTACTGATTAAACGATTCAGCCACTAGGCAGCACATGCTCTGCAGTGTTGTGGTTTGTAAGTACAACGTATAGTGCCCCCCCCCCCCTCCCCCAGTTAACACTTAAGCTGCAAGCTCCAACTACCTCTCTTCCACCCACATGGATTACCTGGCAATGGCTGCTCTCTCCTACGGCCTACACTCGCACAAATCCTTTTGGAATATTAAACCTTACATTCCCAGCAACAAATACATTTTGGCTGGGCTCAGTCATACTGCCCTGACAATAAATGAAGTGTATCCATGGGAGTCAGTCAAGCAAAAACTAAAGCTGTTGAAAGTTATACCCTTACTAGCTTAATTACATTCTGTGACTCTAAGCAAGCCTTTGCTGAAAGGAAATTGGTTAAAGCAAGATAACTGGCTTAAGCCTCAGAACCAATGGGGACTGTACATGCCCTAAGGCAGTGGTGTGTGTGTGTGTGTGTGTGTGTGTGTGTGTGTGTGTGTGTGTGTGTGTGTGTGTGTGTGTGTGTGTGTGTGTGTGTTTTTTTGGGGGGGGGGTAGCTTTTTCCAGTCTTATGATTCAGTGATAGTCTGAACAAAATTATTGGAAAGGAAATAAAAGAAATGCAGTCTCATACTTTTTTTTCCAAGGAATAACTAAGTTTTGCCCAAGGCTTAATGTTCAAAGCTGACCTAGTACTACTCAATATGCTGAGAAGACAGTTAACTGCTTGTAAAGACAAAGCACATCTGCAAATGTAGCCTTCCTCCCTACCCTCCCATAAAATGAAAACAGTCACCTTATATATACCCCTATGCTGTTTCATGTTGAAATAACAAATGAAGACATTCATAGGTTTGATTGTGAAAAATGTTAAATAATTGCTACACTCTTCTCAGTCTCCTAAGCTAGTGTAAGTGATCTTGTGTGCACATACCTGAGTGGTACTGGTTTCTGACTATGTTGGTACAGGGAATTAATTGGAGATGTGCTTCTTGTATTAAGCCTGTTTCAAGCTTCCACTGTACAGCATAATTTACTGGCAATCTCTATGCATATGTGAATAGTTGCATAGACACATTTGCCCCTTCAGAATTAAAAAAAAAACCCTAATTCAAACATAATCCCCCGTGGGCAGCATAATAAACTACTCATTGCATGGAGAAATAAATCTAACTCTCAAAAAGGCTAAAACACACTTGCTAAACTAAACCATGAACTCTGGACTGTGACTAAATCAACCAAGGCTGGATAAGAGATAAAAATATAAACCCAGGTGAAAGATGACCACAAAGCATTTTTAACTGTGTTAGAAATCTCAAACAGTGACTGGCACTACAATGAGCTAGTAACATATGATATCACCTACTTGGACTAGAGGACACAGCCAATCCACTGGCCAACTAACTCTTCTTGAACTTTACACCCCTCCTCGATCATACAGTATTCTCTGATCAGATACTTCCATCTCTAACCCTTTCAGATCTCTCAGCAGTTTCTCAAGTCACTACCCAAGGCCAAAAACATAATGTCTATTGAGACTGAATAACGCACGAGGCTACCTACCGGTTAGTCCAAAACATGACTTGTTAAACCCCCTACAAAGACTAATCGACACTAATTTCAGAATAGGTTTGTGTTATATGAATGAAAGGCATGCAACAGACATTTACTTCCTTGAAAGTGGGAATTCAATGGGCCCAGGCAATTGTAGACGCACAAAAGTAAGTAATCTCATCTGGGAACCTATGTCAACAATGAATTGTCCTTTGATCACCACATATTCACTGCTGTAAGGAAGTTATTTTTCATTGTACAGCTTATAGTTAAAGGTGTAGCATTCAGATCCAGGCACAATTGTTCCACTCTCTGTGGCACTCATTAGGCCAGTCACTGAACCTAATGCTCCTTTAGGTATGTACTTGTCTAAACTCTTGTTACAAGTGGATGCCATGTAACCCTCAAACATTTAGGAATAATTCCATAACAAACCTACTACTGTGTTATACCATGGTAAACTTTCCATCCCCCAAACCGTGTGAACTCTTGCTACCAGTAAGGAATTGTTCACAGAAATCCTATACCATTATGTAAACAGCTGCGCTTAGGCAGCAGTACCCCCAAGGAATAAGCAGCGAACTCAAAGAACAAGTCACCCTGGTGGAGTCCCATTATCAACAGGTTGTATAACAAAAGGAAGAAAATCATGGCCAAAATTAGGAAGTGCAATACCCAGCAAGGTGAACCACTCAAATTAAATAAATAACTCGGAAAACGTATCAAGTCCAGGAAAGCCAAATTTGAGGTAAAAATAGCCTCAAAGGCAAAGGATAACCAAAAGGCCTTCATTAGCTTTGTCTGCAACCTCAAAGGTAATGCACAACAGTGTGCTGAACTAATTGTAAATGGAACCACCTAAAAGGAATTGAGTGTATAGCAAACCTACTTGCTGATAAATTTAGTCCCGGTTTTACCCCTTCTTACTCCCGATACCTTTCAAGAGGTGCCCTTGTCTGCAACTCCCTAACTATCACTGGTGAACAAGTATTCAATAGACTCTCCAAGGCAAAGCATACAGCATCAATGGGCCCTGATAATGTCCTGGGATGTCTCTTGAGTAGCATGAAACATGAGCTATCATGCCCTCTAAAATCGCTGCTCTGCATTAGCCTCTTAACTGGCTTCATGCCTAGTGAATGAAGGACTGCAGCAGTTAATCCTCAGCACAACTACTGACCCATAAGTTTGACTAGTCTTGTATGTAAAGCCATGGAAAGAATTATCATTGATATTTTAAATAAAGACATAAGAAACTTTCATACACTGAAACCAAATCATGCTGGATCCAAAGACAAATCATGTGTAATCAACCTGGCGGAGATTTTTTTGAGAAAGCGATGAAAGCTATTGACGAGGGCAGAATGATACACACTGCCTTTCTTTGCCTGGTCAAAACATTCAACACTTCTCTGTTCAGGAATTGGAAACAGAATCATGAAATAAGTAAACTTGTACAGGTAGGTATTTGTCATATAGAATACCATTCCTACTGAGCAGCCTTTCACGCCAGGTAAAGCAGAGTACTTCTACTCTGTTTAGTTGTAATCTGGATGTATGGATGGGTATCTGCAAATTTGCCTCCAGTTTAGCATCAGTGGCCCTGATGGATATGAGAAATATGTAATTATCCCAATGTACAGGTTTCTTTCTTTGAATATTCCTATGCGATAATTATAATTGGAGTGCATGGCTAAGCTTAAGATCTTCAAAGATCCCTAACTCAGTAGCTGCTTATAAATTTTTGACCATACTGCAACAATGGTCATGAAATCCCTCTATCTGGCACAACTGACTGCACAGGGTTTTTCCTTTAGATCCAAGGAAGTCCTTACCCCTGTATATTCCGCACTAATCAGACCTTAAATGTTCCTGACAAAAAAGGTCATCGGCCTAAAGGACCTGACCTAGCAAGAGAGATGAGCCAGTTATGTTAAATTATGGCTTAAAATCTCTGTTTTTGCATTTTAATACTGATCTTTGCATATTTAGTTAACGGAATAACAGACTGTGAAGTATATGACATCTGAAGCTCAAATATGCCTTTATTTAGTGACTGCAGTCTATAACAAATTTTCCAGAAAACCACAAAGTTTAAGGAAAAAAAAAAATACCAGAAATCTAATGCACAGTGATATTCTGCAAGTTCAGTGTCTGTGGAGAGGTGTGAGACGAAGAAAAAAAATGGAGTGCAAATGTGAATTATCGGTTATAGATGTTAAATAGGGACCTTGTGTACTACACTTGCTAGAACAGGTTTTGCATTTGCATGTTTTCTGAAGGATATGAAGTCTGATAACATCTCTTATCTGTCATTTAGTCACAAGTTTAGTCCTGAACACTTTGCCAGAAAGCCTCGCATTTTACGACCATACCAAAATAGAGGCAAAATCTTGGATAATTGAAAGCCATAGGGCAAAGCCCAAAAGGTACTGTTGGGTAAAGTTTCAGTGAGACATTTGAAATGTGTTCTTATCTTATCTAATAAAGTTCCATGCTGAATAGTAAATTTTGCTTTACAATACATTTTCTGAATGTTGTGAACTCTGAAACTTGAATATCTGTCGGAGTATTACTGCACCCAACAGTTTGATATAATGTCATACATTTTTACAAGAAACAGAATCAAAACATGTTGCAAAACTATGTACATTGCCTCTCCTGCAGCAACCCCCTACCCCCCCCCCCCCCAGCAGCAGCCCCCCCCCCAACCATTCCAGTGTTCCATTACTTGGCTATTTCTCTCCAGTTAACATAAACGCTGTTCAAACCTGTGTGTGCATACTGTTCTCTTATTTACTTCTACAGTGATTACAGATATTGAAATAAAATAGTGCAATTTACAGATATTGAAATAAAATAACACAAACACTAATAGCCATTTGCTAAACAAACAATACAGTCTCACAATGAAAACAAACTTGGCATGAGCAGTACATTTCTATGTCCTTGAAACTCTCATTCATTGAAATGGCATGAAACCCCACATTAGAAGAAAATGCTTCTGGTCAGTGGCAGATTGTTTACCTTTGGACCGTTTTTCAAACCATAGGCTCCTTGCACACATTTATAGAGCCATGCATACATGTTGTGTTCTTTGATTCACCTTCCTGATTGTATTAAATTATATTTCTTGTATAACACAGCACCACTTTTTAGAATAGTGTAAATTTGTAGTTATGAACATTTTTTTAGTAAGCAATGAAACAAAAATTATGAACCAATAATTATAAAACTACTCATTTTAGAAAATTTCAACCATAAAAGGCCACTCAAACTTCTGTCATTGCTATCCACCAATATCTGTCAATATGTACAGTCTCTGCAAAAGTAAGTCATCCAAATAATTCCACATTAAAGGGATCTGTAACTAATAAAGAGGTTGCTACTGGCAAACAATTTTGCATTTCAATGTTTCATCTGCAAATTCAGTGCCTGCTGCCCTTGAAGAATTATTTAAAATGTTACATTAAAAAAATGGTAAGCTAGTAACACAAGTATAAATATCTGCATGTACATCCCCTCAGGCAATAACATAAATACCTTAGAAGAAATCCTCAATTTGGTTATCTATTACCTACCCCCTAGAAACCATTGTTCTAGGAAATTTCAATATCTACTGGAATTACCTGCTCCTCAGATTCCCCTACCACCCATGTAAACCTTTATGGATTTTCACAGATCATATCTTCCCCCACTAGGATTGGCAAACCTAACCACAAAGAGAGTATACTAGACTGGATACTCATCAATAGTCATCCGCACATGTAAAAAAGTCAGGGACCCTCCCTGATGAGATTAGTGACCACTTTCTTACCTACATAATTAAATACAAAGCAGGTAACCCCCACCAGCCCACCTACAAAACTGTAAGAAACAATAAGAACTTCAACCCCATCAAATTCCAAAATGATTTCGAACAATGCAACTGGTCAGAACTAAAACAACTTCCACTAGATGAGGCTGTAGTTTAATACTAAATTAATTACCATACTTGATTCTCATGCCTGGACGCAATATTAGAACAAAAACAAAAGTCACCCCATGGTTTTCAAAAGACTCCATATCAAAAATAATACTCTGCAATAAAGCATAGGCCAAATGGCGCACCACAAAAGCCCCTGTAGACCAAATTAGATACCGGCAGCTAAGAAATGAGAGAAAAAAATCCATCTTGCTAGATAAAAAAAAACTTCTATTACCATCTACAACAGACTAATCAAAATAATCCTCAGAAGTTCTGGGCAGGTATAAACCAACTCCTTCACCTAGGTCAATCCTCAACTCCTATCCCCTCGGCCTCTATCCACAAATCTCTGGAGGAGGTGGCAAATACCTTCAGTAGTTTCTTTAGAGACCATCCAGTCCCTATCTAGCCAACTAACTCATGACTCATCTAAAATCAATGCGACTATACCCAGTTCTCAACTCTCTTTTAACTTCCAACCAGTTTCTACATCTCTTATTCGCACCCTAATTAAAAAATTAAAACCTACTACCCTTTTGGCTGATCTTCCTTCTGAGTATCTGCAAAAAGTTGCAGAAACCATAGCATACCCCATCTCTATCTTAATCAGTAGAGCCATAGCAGAAGCTACCATCCCCTCCATCTGGAAAATATCCCATGTTATACCACTCCATAAAGGCGTCAATTCTACTGAACTGTCTAATTACAGACCCATACCCATCCTGTCTCCTCTTGCAAAGGTCATGGAGAAGTGCATACATAAACAACTTCTGCACTATCTCATTCAGAATAACCTGTTGGCCAACTCTCAGCATGGCTTTTAGACCTTATCACAGTACCACCTCAGCCCTCCTCTCTTTCTCTAATGTCATTAACCAGAACCGAAATGACGACAAATTATCCTCAGCCATCTTTCTGGATCTTTCGATATGGTGAACCACCAACTACTCATCCAAACACTGAAAACCATTTCCTTAGATAACCATGCTCTCCAGTGGTTTCACTCTTATTTGGGTGGTAGACAGCAGGTTGTACTGTGGCAGGACAAAATCTCATGCCTGTTACCCCACACCATAGGGGTCCCCCACGGCTTCTCTTCTCAGTCTTTAATGATCTCCACACAGCCATCCTGGTCGCATCCTGCATTCAATATGCGGGTGACTCCACTTGGTTTGCTCTGACACCTCACCAACAAATCTATTTACAATAACCCAAAATACTTTCAATGCAGTTGAAAACTGGCTCTCTGATCGTCACCTGATCTTAAACCCTAACAAAACAAAGCTTTTACTATTCTCCCCTACTTGTAAGTCCTTGGCCCTATCCTTCACCGTAAAATCTAATAATGGTACTATCATCTCCCCAGATGTCTATACAAAACTCCTTGAAGTTATCATATATAACCTTAGATTTGACATGCAATCAAACCATTAATAAAAAAACTTGGCACGCCATACAGGATTAAATCTTTCCCATCTCCACCTGTCAGAACAGTCATTGCCTGCTCTCACCTACTTTCTCCCCTTCTTTATGCCTCCTCTTTGCTCACCAACGTAAGTAAATCTGATCTTAGCAAACTCTCTAGCTGCTAAAATCACATTGCCAGGTTTGCCACTGGAGTGCCCTACAGGACACACCACTGTCACAATCTAAAAGACCTCAGCTGGATAGAACTGCCAAACCTACTTCAGTATAACCAGCTTACAGTGGCACATAAAATACTCAACCAACCAGATAATACGCCAGCACTTAAAAATATAATCATCGCATATATCAACCTTAAATCACTTCACTCATCCAACAGACTGCTGGTACAAACAGTCAAATCCAGTAACTCTGCCGATAACTCTGTTGGTAAAACTTGGAATTCCCTCCTTGCTGACCTTACTCTAGAACCTTCCTTAGCCCAATTCAAAAAAGTCTCTAACCATATCTCAAATTACACTGGTTATGTCCTTGCTCTAGTCCTGGTTAGCTCCCTGCTTTAAAATTGTGTTAAAAATATTTCTGTGCAACTTTAGCTGAGTCAGAATTCTGTTTGTTTATAGCCTCATCTAATTCTACAATTTGTTGGACTGTATAACTTGCTTGTCATATTAAGTTAGTAAGTGGTGCTTTTCATGTTATATGTAATACTTTTTCTGTATGTATGTTGGAGCTTTTCTCTCCGGGCCTCTGCTGAAAATGGACATGCATCCAGTCGGACTATCTCGGTCAACAAATGACTGACAAAGCAAGTTAAGTTACAAGTTATGTAAGTACCATAACTTGGTTTCTGTGTTGTCTTTCATTCCTTCTCATGGCCGGGTTACATATCCGACTCTTGACACATTTTTTTACAGACTCAAATCCAAGTCTTTAGTGCCTCTAATTTCCCATAATGCACTCTCCTGTAACTCCCTCAGATAGTTTGCTGCCTAAATAGCTGATAGCAGAAAAAGAAGGAAGCAAAAGTTAAGAACCAGAGGCTCAAAAACCAGTTCCTTGAAAGTTCTGCACAGATTTTCTAGAGCACTGGTAGGGGGATGGCTAGGAGGGAGGTGAGGAAGAGTGAAAGAAGACAGCACAGATAATTTATGGCGAGTACGTAACTTATAAATCGAATGTTGTTGCCTTCATTCCTCCTCACGGTCAGGCTAGAGTCCCCAGCTATACAAACTATGGGTAGTCTCAAGGAAGTATATGCTGGAGCACTTCTGAACCAAAGGAAGCCCTGCTCCTGGATACTATGTCTAATTTGTAATGCGTGACAGAGCTATGAGTTTTTGACCAAGTGGCTGCAGCACAGATATCCTCTAAAGATGCCCTGGAAGAAAAGTCAGAAGAGGTAGACTTAGACCTACTTGAGTGGTCCTTAGGAGGACAAGGTAACGGTCATCTGTTCTTGACCTAGGTCAAAGTAATAGTCTGTTATCCATTTAGCAAGAGTAACTTTTGAAGCTACCTGACCTAGATGGCTGTGAGAAGGACGCAAATAAATTGGACTTATTTTCAAACTGGCTTTATCCTGTGGTGACAAAAACGTAACTGCCTGTGAACATCAAGCAGGTGTAACAAACGATGTCCTTCAAGGATGCATCTGCAGTCCTTACAAATGGGTTGTCCTGTCGTCAGGCAGCCCTTCGGTCGGCCGGATTCCAAAGTCTGGGTCTGGCCTCGGCTGGTGTCGCACTTCACCCGACGTCATAGCTGCAGTTCTTCGGGTATAAAGGCATCAGCCGACGCCATTTTCCTCAGTCTTTCTTGCCGCGTGGCGCCCGAAGCAGAAGCTGTTCGCAAGTGCCGGTCGGTCAGAACCAGAGATTACTACTACCGAATACTACTACGAAGACTTCTAAAAAGCTAAGTACCCCGTTGGGGACTCTCTCTTGCCTCAGCCGATGTCAGAAAAAGTGAATAATTGTTTAACTTGTGGGAAACAAATACCTCATAAAGATTTCCACTCTTACTGCTTACCCTGTTTAGGCCCAGACCACGACGTAGCAGCTTGTCTAGCCTGTGCTTCTTTTAACCGGCGGACGCTTAGATGTCGGTCTGAATTTGCCGAGGAGTTTTTCGGCTCCTATTTTGCTTATATTATGCCGTCGGATCCTCCGACTATGCAAATGTCTAAAAAGCGCAAGGAAAAGGACCGACACTCGCGGCCTGCGGCTTCGGCCGAAACCGCGGTTAAGCCAACCGCGAGTGTCTCTGTTTTGGCTGAAACCGAGCAAGCGGTTCTTCCTTCAGCCGAAAACTTACCTTCTACCGAGGCCTCTTCCAACCTGGTGGAATCGGCTTCAGAAAACACTCCTGCTGTTGCTGTTGTCCATCCCTTCTGCCTCTCCGCCTGAGGAATTTTCCTTTGGGGAAACCTTGCATGCTATGAGGGAACAATTTCAGTGGCAGGGCCAGGATTTCTCAGACTCCAGAAAAAGGCTTAGAACCTTTCTGCATTTACCACAACATAGGCCTTTAGCCATACCTCCAGTTCTTTCTGTTGTAGATGATGCATTTAATGATGCTTGTACTGCTCCTGATTCTCTACCTCCGGCCCCTGCTAAGCCTGATAGATACTACAGGGTCCCGGACACACATTACCATTTGTATAAGGCTCCTTTTGCAGATCGAGACTATCTCCCAAGGACCTAAGGCTGTAGCAGCTACTTCTGCTAAGAACCCTCCCTCAGAAAGGGAATCCAGATCCTTAGAGAGATGGGGTAAAAGTTTACACTTCTGCTACTCTTTCAGCTAGGGCCTTGAACTGTCAATTTCACATGATCCAGTATCAAGAATTTATGCTAGACCAGTTAACCAAAAAACTGTCCTCTGATGAATCATTAGACAAAAAATCTGTTCAGGAAATGGTACATAACATTCAGCAAGTCAGTAACCATTCCTTAAAATGCGGCTATGATGCACTGGAGGCTTCCTTTAGATCAGCCATGACTGGCACAGTTATCAGAAGGCATGCATGGTTAAAAGAGCAGGCCTTACCAGACCATGTCAAGTCCAAACTATATTAGATGCTCCTATGGATAAGATCAATTTGTTTGGCGCTCCTGCACAACAGGTGCTGAAGAAGATGGAAGAGAAGGCAAAATCTGTCCAAACAGTAAAAGATTTCTTACAGGTCCAACCGCCAAGGTTTAGCAGGAATTGGCCCTCCAAGAATTGGTTCTTTCCAAACTCATCCAGAGCTCAGAGGGGCAGGAATAGGCGTTCAAGAGGCAGAAACCAATCCAGGGGTGCCTACAGGGGATGCCAGTGGCAGAGTAACAACCAGCGAAGTACAGACACAGCCACCACCACAACTACAGGACAATCACAGTGACTTGGCTCTGGCACCACCTACCAGGGAGCAACTAGAAGCACCCTTAGGTGGGAAGCTAGCCTTATTTTCAATAAACTGGCATTACATCACAAGAGACAAGTGGATTTTACAGACAATAGACCAAGGCTACAGGTTTCACTTCCATACTCTACCAGGGAAGAGAGGAATGCCAAACCTACCTCCAAATCAAAAGGCAGAAGCTCTAAAACAAATATCCCAATTATTAAAGATGAGAGCTGTGGAAAAGGTACCATCTATGGAGCAAGGAAAGGGATTTTACTCCAGACTATTCCTGGTACCAAGAAAAGAGAGCAAATGGAGACCTATTCTCGACCTGTCCGCTCTAAACACATTCCTCATTGTTCCAAAATTCAAAATGCTGACTCTTCCCATGCTGGGCAAGGAGTCTTGGCTGGTAACTCTAGATCTCAAGGAGGCATACCTGCACGTCCCCATACGACCAAATTGCAGAAGATACCTCAGATTTCTTGCAGGATCAGAGCATTATCAATTCTCAGCATTGCCCTTTGGCTTATCTACTGCGCCCAGAGTGTTCACGAAATGCCTGGCATCAGTAATTGCTCATTGCAGGCTTCAGGGAATCCAGATCTACCCCTACCTGGACGACTGCCTGATACAAGCGGACAACAAAAACAAGCTAGCAGAAGACTTACAAAGGGTCATCTACCTGCTACAAGCCCTGGGATACACAGTCAGTATAAAAAAGTCAAGGCTGATACCATCCCAAAGAATAACCTTTTTGGGTGCAGAGTTGGACACATCAAAGCAAATGGCATTCCTAACAGTAGAAAAACAGGAGCAGCTACCTCTCTACTTCTTGGCATTAACAAAGCAGAACCATCTGACAGCAAGAAAAGTACTGCAAGCCTTGGGCTTCATGGCATCCTGCATAATATTGGTTCCTCATGCCAGACTGCATATGAGAAAACTACAGTGGTACCTAAGGAATTTATGGTCTCAACACAAGCACAGCTTAGAAACCCAGATTCCAATTATTCCATGCCTGAAGCAAGAATTCCTATGGTGGGCTCAGACTTGTCAATCAAACCCCGGATTGCCCTTCCACAGTACTCAACCAAGCCAATCACGATGGACGCCTCAGACCTCTGTTGGGGGGCCCACATGCTGGACAAGTGCATACAAGGCTTATGGACTCAAGACCAGCTGCACCTACATATCACTCTAAAGGAAATGCTGGCAGTAAAACTGGCAATTCAGGCATTCAGACCATTTCTCCAACAAGGTCAATTGATGATAAGGACAGACAACACCACAGTTATGTGGTACATCAACAAACAGGGAGGCACACATTTGTATCCTCTTTGCCGGATGGCACTGGACCTCTGGAATGTGGCCCTGAGCTACAACATTCAGTTGAAAGCAATTTTTGTACCAGGAAAAGAAAACATTCTAGCAGACATATTAAGCAGGACTACCACGGATGCCCACGAATGGATGCTGCATCCGGACATCTTCAAAACCATTACAAGAAAATGGGGGCTTCCAGAAATAGACTTATTTGCATCCCCACGCAATCACCAGCTAAAGAAATTCTGCACAAGGACGTACCACCCACTTGCTTGGAAGGTGGACTCCTATCCTTCAGTTGGAAAAACCTGACAGCATATGCTTTCCCACCACTTCCTTTGATGCACAAGGTGCTATTGAAGATCAAAGAGGACCGTCCAAGGATCATTCTGATAGCTCCAGACTGGCCAAGGCAACATTGGTACCCATTACTGAGGAGCATGTCTCGGGAACAAATATGGCCACTACCCCTGGTTCCCTTGCTGTTAACACAGAACAACTACAACAATCTGCATCCATACCTGAAAACTCTGCAGCTGACTGCCTGGAACATTGCATAAGACCAATTAACCCAAATTTATCCCAAAGGGTTAAAGACATTATCCTTGAGGCTCGCAGACCTTCAACAAGAAAAAATTATTCAGCAAAATGGAAAAGATATCTCATTTGGAGTACTGCAAAAGGAGAAGATGTGTCACTGGTAAACATAGCCAACATCCTGGAATACTTGGCAGAGCTCTTCCACACAGGCCTGTCCTATTCCTCCATCAAGATTCATGCATCAGCTGTTTCAGCAGAATACGACTTGGATCCTCCTGTCTTCTCACATCCTCTGCTCAGACAGTTTCTGAGAGGAATTAAAAATGTAAAGCCTCCTAGGAAGCCACCATTACCAGCATGGGACTTGAACTTTGTGCTAGAAAAATTGACACTTCCTCCTTTCGAACCAGCAGCAACAGCAGAATTACAATACTTATCATGGAAGACTGCTTTCCTGCTGGCAATCACTTCAGCAAGAAGGGTATCTGAACTTCAGGCATTAATGGCAGTACAACCCTTCCTGATCTTCCATCAAGGTAGTGTCCATGAGAACAAATCCTTCCTTTATGCCTAAGGTGGTCTCCAGAGTTTCTTTACATCAGGCTATCCACCTACCTACATTCTTCCCCAACCCACAGAACAGGGGAGAAAGACTGCTGCATACCTTGGATGTACATAGACAATTACGCTACTACCTGGACAGAACCAAGGGCAATAGAAAAACTGACCAGCTACTGGTAGCATATGCAACAGGAAGGGAAGGAAAAGCAATTTCAAAACAAACAATCTCCAAGTGGATAGGAAATTGCATTAGATTTTGTTACTCCTACCATGGAAAGAAAACTCCAGAGAACATCAGGCCTCACTCTACAAGGGCTACAGCCACTACCACAGCCTTCTTACGAGGAGTGGCTACCAAGGGCATTTTAGAGGCTGCTACTTGGAGCTCCGTGCATACATTTGCCAAGCATTATAATTTACCTTTATACTCTAGATCTCGAGCAGGTTTTGCCACTGCTGTTTTGCAAGGGATCCTAACTACACCATAACTTTATTTTTCCTCCTCCCCCAGTTTGGCTATGGTATTCTACCCATTTGTAAGGACTGCAGATGCATCCTTGAAGGACATAGTACAGTTTTGTACCTACCATAAATGTAGATGTCCGATAGGAATGCATCTGCAGTCAGGATTACTCACCGCCTTCCCTCTGTGGTGCTTCTAGGGTATTTGCCCATCTTATAGCTAGCTGGGGAATCTATTATGGTGTATTTGTTTGTATATATGTACATACATGCTTATTTTTTGTGTTTGCTCTCTACTATTTGGAATCATTGGCATTTATCCAAATTTAGCCTTCCAAGAGGGCACCTGGCATCTGGGGCAAGAAACACTGAGGAAAATGGCGTTGGCTGATGCCTTTATACCCGAAGAACTGCAGCTATGACGTCGGGTGAAGTGCGACACCAGCCGAGGCCAGACCCAGACTTTGGAATCCGGCCGACCGAAGGGCTGCCTGACGACAGGACAACCCATTTGTAAGGACTGCAGATGCATTCCTATCGGACATCTACATTTATGATAGGTACAAAACTGTACTTGTTCATTGGAGAAATTTGGGAGGAAAACAAGTAGTTGTATGGTCTGGTTGAGGTTGGATTCTGTAGCTTCCTTGGGCATGAAAAAGGGATTAGTACAAATGGACACCCTATCTTTGTGTAAAATGATCTAAGTAAGCTAAGAAGACCACGTCTGGATCTCTGAAATTCTCTTTGCTGAAGTGATGGCGATAAGAAACAGTCTTCCATGAAAAAAACATCATTACAATCACTGCCTGGTTCAAAACATTTTTGAGTTAAGCCTTGTAAGACTACATAATGAGATCCCATGGTGGGGAAAGATCTTTAACTGGATGGGGCCAGAAGATGAAGATTCCTTTCAAGAAGGCCTCACACAGTTTAGAGGTTGCAGGGCAACTGAAAACATTACCCTAATGGACGTTAGAGATGGCTGACAACTGAAGCTTGACAGGAGAAAAACTGGCTCCTCCTTTGAAAAGAGATACAAGGAAGAGGATAGGGTTGGCCCCAGTAGCTGAAGATCAATTTCGCTACAGATTAGTTGAGGGACCTCTCGTAAGGAGTCTGAATGGACCTGCTGAGCTAGTCTGCCAGAACGTTAGATTTCCCCCGGTATGTGAGCTGCAAGTAAAAAAAATTGTCTGAAGATCTTGCCCATTCCCAAACCGTCATGGCCGCTCTGCCCAATGGGTAAGAACAGGTTGCTCCTTTGTTGATGTACCACACCGACTTGTCTCTGTGAATTGCAATAGTTCCTAGAGGGAGAACATCCTAAAAAGCTTGCAACGCAAGGAGGACTGCTCTTGTCTCCAGAACACTGATACGCAACCTGGTCTCTATGTGGGACCGCATGCCTTGGACAATCTTTTCCCTGAAATGCCCCCCCCCCCCCCAACTGGCTATTGCCGACTGCAAAATAAGTAAATTCTTAAGGGCCTTCTGCCTGTTTTAAGTTCCTATCTAGGGGCTCAAACTCCCTCCAAGAGGAGTTGATGCCTACAGCCACTGCAGGATGATGATTGGATGTGCTCAGTGGACTTAAAGGTTGCATACTATCACATCAGAATAGATGCTCCAGAAGTCATTTGCATTTCTGGCTAGGAGCCAGTCAATTCCAATTCATAGATCTGCCATTTGGACTCACCACAACCCCCAGGGTGTTTACCAAATTCATGGCAGTAGCTGCAGCTCACCTGAGACTTCAAGGATTCTGGGTGTTTCTATATCTGGATGACTGGCTCTTCACTGCCCCAATCAGGCATAAACACCTCAAGGCCAGGGATCACTTCAACCTTGCCAACCATTTGGACATAAACCTGACAGTCGAAACCATCCCTAGTTCACAGTTTAGAATTTATCAGAGCTTCCTTGGACACAGTGAACCAGATGCAGCTCTACTCACTCATCGTGTTCAGACTTGGAGAGATCATGTATAATAGCCTTAGGATTGAAGCTCTTATAGATAGGGCCAAGACAATAAACACAAAGTATATGCATCCAAATGAGGAAATTTTTGGCCGCATTCAGAGCATCTATTAAAACTGGCAGGTTTATCTGACATATGTTACAGCAAGCACAGAAAGGAACAATCAAAACACTACACATAGCAACTACAGCAAAAAGTACTGTATCACTATATAACACACCTTATCAAAATTGGCTAAACCAACACCTATATATCCAATTTTTTTAAATTAATAGCAGCAGTTGGGAAAGGTAAAGCTTAAACCAACAGCTAGAAGAGGAAAGGAGAAAGCACGGGCAAAGCCCAACTGCCGAGCTAGGAAGAGAAAGGAAAGGATTCTAACCTTACACAAGTATGGAAGAGGAAGAGAAAGGAAATAAAGTGCATTTATCTGAAAACTTAGAACAAATATAGCAGTCCTATTGCAAAAGAAGTGACAAGGTCAAGACTCAGAAACCACATTTGACACTACTGGCAGCAAATGAGATCTGGGGGAGTTGGTCAGAGGGCAGTGCATTATGGAAAGTGGGAGGAGCTTGAGTCGTTGATCCTAGTCTGTAAAAAAACATGCAGCCGAGTTGGATTTGTAACCCAACCATGAGGCGGAATGAAAGAGACAACATCAGATCAAAACAGCTGCACATTGGAAATAGACTTGGCATGAGCAACAAAGTTATGTTCCCTTGAAGTTCACATTTCCGTGAAAATGAAATACTCAATCCCTCGAAAATGTATGGAAACTCGCTCTCAATTCCGTTGGCAGTCTGGTAGTTGGTGTAGAGGATTATAGATCTCATCTCCTGTAACTAAGTTACAGGGTCAAGCGTGATTAAGTTAATTGACCTGAACTCCCCCTAACTAGGGCATTACTTATATCTCCATACCTCTCAACCTCTTAGTACAAGTAATCTGGACAAATCCTAAAATAACGGGGGGGACAAGGGCCCCAAAATAGGAACAGATTTTAAATGTTGCTCTTAGACTCGCAGAAAATTGCTAGAATTACAGCATTTGTCTTGGCATGCATTTCCTAAAGGAAATGAAGTCTGAAACTGAAATGAATGACGGTTATTTCAATCCTCAGTGATTTGCCAGAAAACCAATGTGCAATTAACTATCTTATCAAATGGCAGTCACTGTTTGTGTTCTAGTGTTAGCAGCATCATTGCCTTTGGTGCAGAAGGCTGAATTCTACTCCCAGACCATGTAGATGGAGTTCTGAGATTGAAGTGACATTTTGATTAACGATTATTTTGTGCATTTTAAGGGAGGATAGAGGTTCTACACTCCTGTGTGTCCTCCTTTGTATGAGATGCATAGTAACTATGAACTTGTTGCCGTTTCAGTCATTCCTATTGCATTTTTTAATGTAACATAAATCTTCAAGGGGCAGCAGGCGCTGAATTTGGATATGAAACTTTGAAATGTAAAGAGGTTGCTACTTGCAAACAACTTTAATAGTTAGATCTCTTTAATGTGGAATTATTTAGATGACCTTTACTACTGCAGAGATTGAGTAATATTGGTGGACTGTAATGACAGAAGTTTGAGTGGCCTTTTATGGTTGAATTTTTCTTAAATGGGTACTTTTGTCATTATTGGTTCATAGATTTTGTCTCATTGCTTACTAGAAGAATGTTCATGACTACAAATTTAAAACATTCTAACAAGTGGTGGTGTATTATACATGGAATATGACTTAATACAATCAAAAATTAATCAAAGAACAGACAACATGTATGCATGGCCCAATAAATATGTGCAAGGAGTCAATGGTTTGAAAACTGTCCAAAGGTAAACTTAATCCTCCACTGGCCAAGATGCATTTTCTTTGAATGTGGGTTTTCATGCCGTTTCAATGAATGTGAGTTTCAAGGACAGAGAAGTTTACTGCTCATGCTAAGTCTGTTTTCTTTGTGAGACTGTATTGTTTAGCAAATGCCCATCAGTGTTTGTGCTATTTTATTTCAATGTCTGTAATCCATTGTAGAAGTGAATAAGAAAACAGAATGCTCACTGACAAGTTAGAACAGTGTTTATGGTAACTGAGGAGAAAGTGAAGTAATGGAACACTGGAATGGCTGGGGACTGGGCTGCTATGGGGTGGGGATGCTGTTGGAAGGGCAATGTTAATAGTTTTGCATCATGTTTTCGTTCGGTTTCTTGTGTAAAAAAAAACTGACATTGTCAAACTGTTGGGTGTAGTAATACTCTGACAGATATTTGAGTTTGAGTTCACAGCCTTCAGAAAATGTTTTGTAGTGTAAAACTTACTATTCAGCATGGAACTTTTGTTACATAAGGTAAGAGCACATTTCAAATGTCTCTGATTTTGAGAGTTTGCTCAGCAGTACCTTTTGGGCTTTGACCTTTGGCTTTCAACTGTCCAAGATTTTGCCTCGTATTTTGCCATGCTCTTAATATTTGAAGATTTCTGGCAAAGTTTTAAGGACTTAAACTAGTGACTAATGACTGACAAGAGAATGTCAGACTTCATGTCCTTCAGAAAACATGCAAATGCAAAACCATATCATTCAGAAAACATGCAAATGCAAAACCCTAACAAGTACATCAGGTCCCTATTTAACATGTATCCCTGATAACAGCACATTTGTACTCAGTTTTTTTCCTTTGTCCCATATCTCTCCAAAGGCACTGAACTTGCAGTGCCACTGCGCATTGTGTATCTGGTATGTTTTTTTTTTCTGGAAGATTTGTCCTAGATTGCAGTCACTAAAGGCATATTTGAATTTCAGATGTCATATACTTCAGAAAGTCTGTTATTTCAGCAACTTTCTAGATATACAAGATCAGTATTAAAAACCTCTCCCTGTTTTTGCATTTTAAGCTGTAATTTAAGATAACTGGCTCATCTCTCTTGTTAGCTCAAGTCCTTTAGGCCAATGACCTTTTTTGTCAGGAACCTTTAGGGTCTGATTAGTGCAGAATAAAGAGGGGTAAGGACTTCCTTGGATCTTAATATCCTGTGCAGTCAGCTGTGCCAAATAGAAGGATTTCATGACCACTGTTGCAACTCAGTCATCAAAGATTTATAAGCAGCTACTAAGTTACTGATCTTTGAAGATCTTAAGCTTAGCCATGCATTCCAATTATAATTATTGGATAGGAATATTCAAAGATGGCAACACGTGTATGTTGGGGTAATTACACATTTCTCATATCCACGAGGGCCAGTGGTGCTAAACTGGAGGTGAACTTGCAGATACCCATCCATTCATCCAGATTACAATTGAATAGAGTAGAAGTAGTACTCTGCTTTCCATGGTGTGAAAGACTGCTCAGTAGGAATGGTATTCTCTGTGATAAATACCTGTCTGTATAGGTTTTCTCCTAATGTCATGATTTTATTTACAATTCCTGAATAGAGAATAATGTTGAATGTTTTGACCAGGAAAAGAAAGGCAGTGTGTACCATTTTTGCCTTGATCACTTTCTCAAAAAAAAAAAAAAAAATCTACCAGCTTGATTACGCACAATATGTCTTTGGATCTAGCATGATTTGGTTTCATCAGTGTACGGAGGTTTCCTATGTCTTTATTTAACGTATCCATGATCCTTCTTTCCATGGCTTTGCATACAAGACTAGTCAGACTTATGGGTCAGTAGTTTTCCAGGTCAGTACTTGTGCTGAGGATTAACTGTTGCAGTCCTCCATTCACTAGGCATGAAGCTAGTTAACATGCTAATGTTGAACAGTGATTTTAGAGGGCTTGATAGCTCATGTTTCATGCTATTCATGAGACATCCCAGGATATTATGAGATTCCTTTGATGCAGTATTCTTTGCCTTGGAAGAGTGCACTGAAGACTTGTTCACCAATGATAGCTAGGTGAGTTACGGTCGAAGGCATCACCTGAAAGGTATTAGGGGTAAGAAGGGGTAAAATTAGAACTAAATTTATCAGCCAGTAGGTTTGCTATATTCCCAGATTCCATCTAGGTGGTTCCGTTTAGAATTAGTTCAGCACATTGTTGTGTTACCTTTGAGGTTGCGGACAAAGCTGATGAAGGTCTTGTGGGTATCCTTTGCCTTTGAGGCTATTTTTACCTTAAATTTGGCTTTTCTGGACTTGATAAGTTTTCTGGGTTGCTGGGTGTTGCACTTCCTAGTTTTGGCCATGTTTTTCTTCTTTTTGTTATACAACGTGTTGATATTGAGATTCCACCAGGGTGGCTTGTTTGAGTTAGTTGTCTCCCTGTTCCTTGTGCGTACAGCTGCTTCATTGCAGCTGTATCTGTAAGGAATAGCCACCTCAATGCAGCTGTTTACATAGGGGTATAGGGTTTCTGGGAAGGATTCTATATTGGTAGCAGAGTTCACATGGTTTGGGGGATGAAAATTTTACCATGGTATAACTCGGTAGTAGGAGGTTTGCTTTGGAATAATTCCCAAATGTTTGAGGGTTAGATGGCATCCACTTGTGACAAGTGTTTGGATAGATACATACTAAAAGGGGAATTATGGTCAGTGATTTGCAAATGAGTGCCAAGTAGAGTGGAACAATTGCGCCTGGATCTGGATGCTGTACCTTTAATTGTAAGCTATAGACTGGAAAAGGATTTCTGTACAATAGTGAATGTGATGATAAAGGGACAGTCCATTGTTGACAATGTTCCCAGATGAGACTGCTTAGGATTGTGGGTTTATAATTGCCTGGGCCCATTGAAATCCCACTTTCAAATAGGGCAATGTCTGTTGAAGTCTTTCTTTCATCCAGCACAAAGCTATTTTGAAATTAGTATTGAATAGCTTTTATAGGCGGTTCAACAAGTCATGCTTCTGACTAACCGGTAGACAGCCTGATTTTGCCCAGTCCCAATAGACATTACATTTTTTACTTTTTGTAGTGACTTGAGAAATTACTGAGAGATTTGAAGGGGTTAGAGATGCAGGTATTGATCTGTGAATATTGAATGATGGGGGGGTGGGGAGTGGGGTTGAAGTTCAAGCCTATTTAGTTGGCCAGTGGATTGGCTGTCCTCTGGTCCAAGTATGTGATATCATTTACGAGCTCACTGTAGTGCTAGTCATTGTTTCTGAGATTTCCAACGCAGTTAAAAATGTTTTATTCTCATTTTTCACCTGGGTTTATATTTTACCTCATTTTCGGGTTTGGTTGATGTAGTCGCAACCTTGTTCCTTGTTTAGTTTACAAAGAGTATTTTTATTTTTGAGTTAAATATATTTTTGCTTGCAGTGAGTAGTTATTCTTTTGTTATGCTGTCCATAGTGGTGGTTTTTGAATTTGGGTTTTATTTTATTTCAGAGGGAGGCAAATGTCTATGCAACTATTTACATATGCATAAAGTTTGGCAGTAAATTATTCTGTACAGTAGAAGTTTGAAATGGGCTTTGTACAGGAAGCAGATTTCCAGTTAATTCCCTATACCCAACAAAGTCAGAAACCAGCACTACTCGGATATGTGCACGCAGGATCACTTACACTAGCTTACAAGAAGAATGAGATGATGTGGTAATTAACATTTTCACAATCAAACTCATGAGTGTCGTCTTTTGATGTCCTTCTATTCCTATGTTGCAGTATTCTTGTTGTGGGATTTCCTGCCCTCAGGAGACTCGTACGTCTTCTCCTATACAAAAGAATTCAGCTTGGCTGTTGCAGCTGCGTGGGACGTCACACGAAAGGCCATAAACCAGGGGCCTTAAATGTGACGTCTGCATGCACAATCTTCAGAACATTTCAGCCGCAGATGACCGAATCGTGTGTTCGCTCCTTCTCATCAGACATCTCAATAACAGCTAAGTAACCCGTTTTTTTTTTTGTTTGTTTTTCATATCCAATTGTTATTGCTTAGGCTTGGTTTGTTGTAGCAATTTATAGCAGATGGGTAAAAAGGGTAAATGCCAATGCGGGCGCCATATACCCCATAAAGATGCCCATGATAGGTGCATTTTTTGCTTAGGCCAGGAGCACGACAATTCCGCTTGCTCCATTTGTCAAGCTTTTGTGCCGAAGACCCTGCGCAGCCGTCTGGCCGCACTAAACCTCTACTTAGAAAACCAGCGCCTTAAGTGGTTAGCCCTAAGAATGGATCCTGCCTCTGAGGCCGCGTCAGAACCTCCACACAAGAAGCCCAAGTTTCCTAGGCCTTCTTTGCCTGATGCTTGTTACTGAACACCCTGCTGGCTGCCAGTTTAAGAGCTAAGGGGCCACCTGGTGGATCCATCAACTTCGACTACCTTTGGGGAAGCTGTTGCTCAATCGAACTCGGACTACCATCGAAGGGGAAGTAGAATCTGTCGTACCTCGGACCAGGATCCTGACTTCTGATACAGTCCCTACTAAACCTGATTCCAGGCTGGTTCCAGCGTCCACCCCAGCTAAAAAGAAACGGAAAACCAGTTATGCTTCTTCTGCTGCAGAAGGCCTACCTGATTGGCAGTCCTTCACTTCTTCCTTGATGCAGGCCTTTATAGCCCTTAGGCCTTCAGCCTCATCCTCCACTACTCTGCCTTTGCTCAGCCCTAGGCCTGCTTCAGCCTCTTACCTCCCCCTGACATCTCAGGTTAGTGAGGAAGAGCATGATACTTCCTTTTCCTCCTCTGCGGACTCCATATCTTACACCTCCCAAATTGTATCTCCCCAGGTGTATTATTCTCGTGATGAGGAATCTATTGAGGGAGATTCACCCCCTGATGATATTACATTTGGTGAGACCATCACCAAGATGAAAGACTACTTCAAATGGGATACCTCACAAATGTCTGACACCCAAAAGAGGTATTTTGAGCTTCTTCAAGTTGAATCCCCCTCCCCTTCTGCTGTTTCTCCACTTCTGTCTGCATACTTGGATGCCTTTAATTCTGCATCTAAGGCTCCAGACTCACAGCCACCTGCCCCCAAGCGACCAGATTGCTTCTGCAATGTGCCTGATGAATAGAAATTCTTAGTCAAACCACCCTTGACAGATCCAGCAGTGATTGCCACGTACCCTGATAAGCAATCCAGACTGCCTTACTCCTACCCACTGGATAGACAGCAAATCTATGGATAGGATTGGTAAGAAGATATACACCTCTTACACGTTGGCTTTCAGAGTCATTAACTATCAGATGCACATGGCTAAATATGCTCTGGACTTGCTCTCAAGCGTCCTCCATGCTGGCCTCTATCCCTGACAGCCCCATTAAGGCTGACATCTCCTCCAAACTTTCTCTGGCTACACAAGTAGCCAGACAACTCTATCAGATGCAGCTATGATACTGCAGAAGCATCTGCTCGCTCTGCAGCATCTGCTTCTGTTCTCAGGAGGTACTCCTGGCCAAGACATCAGAATCTCCCAGAAGACTTCAAGTCAAAGATCCTGGATGCCGCCTGGATCACAATTTCCTTTTTGGAAAACAATCTGCAGATCTTTTTCAGAATCTGCAAGACAAAAGTAAGGAATTGCAGGACATAAAACATTTACTGGTGTCCCCCATTCCCAAGTACTACAGAAACTATCCAGCTACAGCCACCTTTGTAAGGCAAAACCCTATCCAGATGGGTACTTCCTCTTCCAGATCTAGAAGTGCAAGAAGACCCACCATGTCCAGACCTGTTGCCCTGCATATTCAGCCTAGACAACTCTTTCAGGACAGAGGAGGCCCAAACAATGCGTGACTGCATGCCCACCTTCCACTCTCCACAAGCCTTTACCACTGCCTCCCCTTCTGGCAAACCATAACCTCGGACCAGTGGGTACTGTCCATAATACAAAAAGGATATTTCCTCTCCTGGAAAGAAACACCCATGAGAGGCATCCCATACCCCCCCAAAAACCAACATCATCTCCTTCCACCCTTCTGCCTCTCATACCAGCCAGGGCTTTCATGGCCACCTTGGATCTAAAAGAGGCCTACCTACACATTCCCATCAGAACTTCCCACAGAAGATTCCTGCATTTCTCTAGGCCCTCCTCTCATTTCCAATTTATTGCTTTGGCCTTTGGTTTGTCCACTGCCCCCCTGAGTGTTCACAAAATGCTTGGCCCGGGCCATTGCCTTCTGCAGAACTTGGGGAATTATCTGGACAATATCCTAATACTGGCAGTCAAAAGATACCCTCTCAAATCATCTGCACTTCACCATATCACCTCTGCAGAATCTAGGGTTCACACTCTCCTTGAATCCAGACCAGGACAAGATTTAAGAATCCGAACGGACAGAATAATGGCCTTTCTCCCACAGGACAAGGTCCTGTCCCTCACCTCCCACTTCAAAGAGCTGCTACAAACTCAGACAATAACTGCAAGACAATTCCTTCGACTGCTACCACTGGCCAGAATGCATATGCACAAACTACAGTGGTACCTCAAAAAAATTTGGTCCCAGCACATGAATCACTTGGAACAAGTTATTCCCCCTCCTTCCGTCTAAAGAAAGAAATCAGCTGGTGGATCCAACAAGTCCAGCTAAACCCGGGGCTTCCACTTCAGCCCCCCCCCAGCAACCCAAGTAAGGCATACAGATGCCACAGTTTCAGGTTAGGGAGCAACAATGCCATCTTACAGGGTTCAGGCACCTTTCCTTGAAGGCCAAACGCATCAATGTCAGAGAAATGACAGCAGTCTTCTTCGCTCTAAAAACCTTTACTCCTCTGCTTCTACCAGGGGTTGTTCAAATAGTAACAGACAATACCACTAATGTGGTACCTCAAGTAGGAAGGGACAAGGGCATTTCAGCTGTGCAGACTAACCCTGCTGATATGGGATCTAGCGTCTCACCATATCTTGTCCCTGTAGGCAACCTACATCCCCTCGCAGGACAAGCAAGCAAGCAGATCTCCTAAGCAGGACATCCTCTCCACAATACAAATGGATGCTAGACAGGACCGTCTTCCTAGATATAGTCCACCAGTGGAGCACTCCTCAAATAGACCTGTTCGCCTCCCCCCAGGACAGGCAGCTGCAGACCTTCTGCTCAAAGACCTACTCCCCTCTAGCCTGGAGAGTAGAAGCGTTCAACATCTCCTGGGAGGGGGAAGTTTCTTTATGCCCCCCCCCCTTCCCACTGATTCAGAAAGTCCTCCTGAAAATCAGGAAGGACAAACCGAAAATCTTGTTAGTGACTCCCTATTGGCCAAGGCAGCACTGGTTCCCTCTACTTCACAATCTAGCCAAGGGCAGTCACTACAAGTTACCCTACAGGGTGGACCTCCTGACACAAGAAAAAGGAACTCTCCTCCACCCACACTTGCAGATGTTGTTCCTGACACTGTGGGTGATAAACGTTTGATCCCATTTAGACACCACTACTCAGAGAATGTGCTTTTAGTCCTGAGTGAGGCCGGGAAACCTACAACAAGAAAATCATACCTAGCTGAATGGGAAAGATTCACCAAATGGTGTCTAGACAAGGGAAGGGGTCCTTGCATTGCTACCCCCCCCCCCCATTCTTACTTGTGTCTCAACTGATAAAAAGTGGACTCTTCTATTCTTCAGTGAAGGTACACCTTTCTGCAATATCAGCATGTGTGGCTCTGGATCCCCCCCTTGCTAGCCAGGCTCGATGTAAACCTCTTACTTAAAGGCATGTTACACATTAGACCTCCAAAAAAGCCTATCCCTCCGCCCTGGGACTTTAACATCATCCTGGAAAAGCTTACCCAGCACCCATTCAAACCTGCTGGGATAGCTTCCCTTGAGATATGTACATGGAAAACAGGCCTAGTGGCTATCACTTCAGCCAGAAGGGTTTCAGAGCTGCAAGTCTTAATGGCTTGCCCCCTACACCACATTCCACGAGGACAGGGTCACCCTGTGAACTAACCCCTCCTTTATGCCCAAGGTTGTCAGTGATTTGTCTCTAAATCATGTCTATCCACCTGCCCACCTTCTTTCCCCTCTCCCACAAATGAAGGGGAGAGGATACTCCACTCCCTGGATGTACACAGGCAACTAAGATTTTACCGGGGCAAAACTAAATCCATTATGAATTCTAAACAGCTCTGTTTCCTTCCATCCCGGAGAACTGGGCAAGGCAGTCTCCAAACAAACCATTGCATGTTGCATCAGGAAAACCATCTGTCTTTGCTACTCCCCACCATGGGAAAAAAAAACAGTGGGAGTAAAGGCCCATTCCACAAGGGCAATGGCTGCCTCCAATGCTTTCCTAAAAGGTCTGGACACTACTTTCATTATGGAAGCAGCTACATGGTCCACTAGCCACACTTTCACCAAACATTACAAGCTAGACGAAGTCTACAGAGCATGGGTAGGACTCTCCAGGGCAATGCTACAAGGCTTTGTAAAATCCTCTTCTGCATCCGCCACCCTCTCATCCAACTAAGCTGTGGTACTCTCCCACAACAAGAGTACTGCAACATAGGAATAGCAGGACATAAAATAGTTGTGTAAAATCTTACCATAACCATAGATGTCCTTCTCTTCCATGTTGCAGTATTCCTTCCCACCCACCAATAACCCCTCATCATTATCCTTTCATCCCAGCATTACCCTGGACCTGTCTATGCTACAGAAGGACCCCTGGGTCCCATACCTGACACCATCTCCTGCTGGGCCTTCTACTGTACCTGCTGAGCTTTAAGTTCTGAAGATTGTGCGTGCAGAAGTTACATTTAAGGCCCCTGGTTTATGGCCTTATGTGTGAAGTCCCATGCAGCTGCAACAGCCAAGCTGAAGCTTTTGTATAGGAGCCGACGTACGAGTCGCCTGAGGGCAGGAAATCCCACAACAAGAATACTGCAACATGGAAGAAAGGGACATCTATGGTTATGGTAAGATTTTACACAACTATTCTTTTTTTCAGCATATAACGGCATAGGGGTATACATGACGTGATTGTTTTCATTTTATGGGAGAGTAGGGAAGCAGGTAGAATTTGTAGACGTGCTTTGTCTTTATAAGCAGTTGTAAGCCTTGGGCAGTACAGACTGCATTTCTTTCCTTTCCTTTCCAGTAATTTTGTTCAGACTGTCATTGAATCATAAGACTGGAAAATGGTCCCGAGAGGAAAAAAATACCTGGGGCGTGTACAGTCCCACTTGTTCTGAGGCTTAGGCCAGTTATCTTCCTTTAACTAATTTCCTTTCAGCGAAGCCTTGAGATTCACAGAATGTAATTAAAGTAATAAGGTTGTAACTTTCAACAGCTTTAGTTTTTGCTTGATTGATTCCCATGGATACACTTAATTCATTGTCAGTGGTAGTATGACTGAGCCCAGCCAAA